>NC_092095.1:15807282-15854782 GCF_045679555.1 Salvelinus alpinus
AGGGGCAGAATTGTATTGTGAGTCAGAGTGTGAGTACGCTCAGAGGAATTTGAACTTTCTGACAGGGACTTCCTCAGATCTCTGAGCTCCTTTGATTGTCAGTAAACTAACTCACACTCTCTCACACACACACACACACACACACACACACACACACACACACACACACACACACACACACACACACACACACACACACACACACACACACACACACACACACACACACACACACACACACACACACACACACTAATCCAACCCCTACGGTTAGGTTGGTCTATGGTAGTTCTATGGGATGTGACACACAATCATGTGTATTCAGTTAGCAGGCCACAGCTGCCGCTACCGTTACTATTACTTCCTTTGCACATGCTGATAGCCTCACCACCCTGTGTGTGTGTGTGTGTGTGTGTGTGTGTGTGTGTGTGTGTGTGTGTGTGTGTGTGTGTGTGTGTGTGTGTGTGTGTGTGTGTGTGTGTGTGTGTGTGTGTGTGTGTGTGTGTGTGTGTGTGTGTGTGTGTGTGTGTGTGTGTGTGTGTGTGTGTGTGTGTGTGCGCAGGTTTAACTATTCTTGAACAACTGGAGACATTTTGTTAGTCCCAACAAGGTCAAATGCTATTTCTACAGGTTTAGGGTTAGCAACCCTCCAATCCTGTTCCTGGAGAGCTACCCTCCAATCCTGTTCCTGGAGAGCTACCCTCCAATCCTGTTCCTGGAGAGCAACCCTCCAATCCTGTTCCTGGAGAGCTACCCTCCAGTCCTGTTCCTGGAGAGCTACCCTCCAATCCTGTTCCTGGAGAGCTACCCTCCAGTCCTGTTCCTGGAGAGCTACCCTCCAATCCTGTTCCTGGAGAGCAACCCTCCAATCCTGTTCCTGGAGAGCTACCCTCCAATCCTGTTTCTGGAGAGCAACCCTCCAATCCTGTTCCTGGAGAGCTTCCCTCCAGTCCCGTTCCTGGAGAGCAACCCTCCAATCCTGTTCCTGGAGAGCTTCAATCCTGTTCCTGGAGAGCTACCCTCCAATCCTGTTCCTGGAGAGCTTCCCTCCAATCCTTTTCCTGGAGAGCAACCCTCCAATCCTTTTCCTGGAGAGCTTCCCTCCAATCCTTTTCCTGGAGAGCTTCCCTCCAATCCTTTTCCTGGAAAGCTACCCTTCAATACTGTTCTTGGAGAGCTACCCTCCAATTCTGTTCCTGTAGGTTTTCACTCCATCCCGAGTTGTATCTAACCTAATTCAGTTATCAAACAGCTATTTGTTCGAATCAGGTGCGCTAGATTAGGGTTGAAGTGAACCTACAGGACTGTAGCTCTTCAGGAGCAAGGTTGGAGTGAACCTACAAGACGATAGCTCTTCAGGAACATGGTCGGAGTGAAAACCTACAGGACGGTAGCTCTTCAGGAACAGGGTCGGAGTGAAAAACTACAGGACGTTAGCTCTTCAGGAACAGGGTCGGAGTGAAAAACTACAGGATGGTAGTTCTCCAGGAACAAGGTCGGAGTGAGAACCTACAGGACGGTAGCTCTCCAGGAACAGGGTCGGACAAAAAACCTGCAGTCTACTGCACTCAACATAGCCTACTGCACTCCATAGAGCCTACTGCACCCCATACAACTGTCATGACATGGCCCTCTTTGGGCACAGCGAGCAGCATCCCCCTCTCTCTCTCACCGCCTCTCTCTCTTCCCCCTACACCCAGGCTCTGTTAGGCAGGTCATAAAATCCTAGAGGAGTTTCTCTCCTCATGGCCAGAGTATAGAGAGAGTGAGTTTCACAGGAGAACAATGGAACCTCTTCCACATCACAGAACTTGAGAACTGAACAATGTCCATGTTTTGGAGAATGTGTACATGGTCGGGGAAGAATCCAGCTACGAACTGGTCTGTTTTGTACAATTTTGTGAAACTCATGAGAGACAATACAGCCACATTACCATAACTCTGTTAATACAAGAGTCTCAGTTGTGAGGCTTGCATCTAATTGTTGTATAAAATGAATGATTAAAGATGAAACTATTTGTGAAATTATGTAATGTGATTTAAACCGTTTAATGAAGGAAACTCCAATTCCCTTTGGAGTTTAACTAAGTCATTGACCCGCCCCATGAGCACAGACATTGATCTGGTGTCATGGGACAGCCCCTTTCTATTGTTATGAATATAACCCCCACCTGAAGGATTTCCTATTAGACCAGCTTACCTCGATTACCACGAGAGGGCTAAGGTTTGAGACCAGACCAGTACCTCATCACAGAGGGAGCTAAGGTTTCAGTAGATTGCTGAATATTTTAACCATACCTCTGAGACTATCGATCCGACAGAATAAGAACTACTCTTCGATACTAATTACTAGTCTGCAGCTAGAAATGATGTACCCGTGAATGCGAGGACAGACAACCGCCGAAACATCTATTTTATAACAACATTTCTGAATGGGACTCTGATCTATCCATTCTAACCACGGAAGAGAGAGAGAGGGCAGACAAACTCTCCAACAGAATCAAACTTTCCAACAGAGATCATGACGACACACTGAGCGTAAATATATATATTGACTGCAATTATTCCCGAATGAGTGAGCGTTCATTTGCATTAGCATTTCAATTGTTATAATTATCAACTGTGTAGTGTCTTTAATCTTTCGGGCCCTTCTCAGTTCCTTTGTCTACCAAGCCGTGACACCGGTTTAGCCCACTAGGGCAAATCCCCTGTCATTACCTTGTAACCATATCTGCTTTGTTTGTTTGTGTGCATTTCTGTGATTATTTAGTTACTTAATAAATAAATTATTGAGACAATTGGTGTATGGATGATTCTTAGTGAAGACTGGGTTCGTGCAGATAACCAACAATTTACGACGTTTGGAATGAGACTAACGTGAGGTAAGAATAATTCATTAATTAGAAGACTAATTGATCAGATATTAAAATATCTGAAAGTTATATTAGGAAAATTATAACTTTGTAATCTGAATATTTTCTGCGGTGCCCTGACTTCCTAGTTAATTACATTTACATGATTAGAATAATCACGTAATAATTATTACAGAGAATTGATTACCATACATCTTGAATAACGTTCCAACCTGAGAATTAGATTGACTTCAGTTGAGCGATGGAACGGAGCTGCCTATCACGTGAACGCGCGTGATCAAAGCATGGTCAGCTCGTGGCAGTGGTGACTAATTCCTGTCTCCTTCGGCCCCCCTTCACATTAGAGTCATCAGACAAAGTTCTATTGACTGTTGACATCTAGTGGAAGCCGTAGGAAGTGAAAACTCATCAATATCTCGCTGTAATTTCAATGAGAGCTTGGTTGAAAATCTGCCACCTCAGAAAAAATCCAAACAGGAAGTGGAACTTCTCAGGTTTTTGCCTGCCATATGAGTTATGTTATACTCACAGACATAATTCAAATAGTTTTAGAAACTTCAGAGTGTTTTCTATCCAATACTAACAATTCTATGCAAATATTAGCAACTGTGACTGAGGAGCAGGCCGTTTACTCTGGGCACCTCTGTGCACCTTTCATCCAAGCTACTCAATACTGCCCCTGCAGCCATAAGAAGTTAACAGTCTTCAGTTTAATGATGCCAAAGACATGACACAGCCTACTGCACCCCATACAGCCTACTGCACTCCATACAGACTACTGCACTCCAAACAGCCCATTGCACTCCGTGCAGCCTACTGCACCCCATACAGCCTACTGCACCCCATACAGCCTACTGCACTCCATACAGCCTACTGCACTCCATATACTCTACTGCATCCAGACCCCATATAACCTACTGCACGGCTACAGCAGCCTCCCAAAATACGACTTTTATTCCCCATCTCTCTTTCACACAGACTCTCTCTCCTAGTGCCCACTCTCATATCTCTCTTTTCAAATTCAATTTCAAATTCAAGCTGCTTTATTGGTATGAAAAACATTGTGTCAATATTGCCAAAGCAACAATATATACAATAAACATTGTAATAAAATAATTAATAATAATATTATAAAATGGTAGTAAATAATAATACAAATACATAAAAAAATGGTAACAGTAGTAGAAATATAATGAATATATATAAATATAAAAGGCTAAACATGGAAAATGAAACTAACTAACTGTCATCCTCACCATTACATCATTACTTCAACCACCATCATATTGTTTTTAGTTTTTATTTAACCTTTATTTAACAAGGCAAGTCAGTTAAGAACAAATTCTTATTTACATTAACGGCTTCCCGGGGAACAGTGGGGTAACTGCCTTGTTCAGGTCGTGGATTTTATCCAGTAACCTTTCGGTTACTGGCCCAACACTCTAACCACTAGGCTGCCGACTCACCAACACCACCCCCACCACCTCCACCGTCACCACCTCTACCACCACCGCCACCACAACAACACCCGGTTCTGACGCTGTTCCTGTCATGCTCCATGTCTGTGCAGAATTAAATGTTCACTCTCCTTACCTGCTTCTCTAGTCCAGCGTCGGTTCTTACACCCAGGTTGCTGTTCACACAAATTCCCTTGTAATTATTGAGGTCAGATTTATTTTCTCCACTTTTAGGGAAGATGAGCATCTGGTTCCAGACATCAGGGGAGCAGCCATGTTAGTACCATGTTTCATGCATGGTAACATTAGGAGCCTCCTCCCTAAGTTTGTTATATTCACTGTTTTAGCACACTCTGCCAACCCGGATGTCTTAGCCGTGTCTGAATCCTGGCTTAGGAAAACCACCAAAAACCCTGAAATTTCCATCCCTAACAATAAAAAGTTCTGGGACACTGTAAAGTCCATGGAGAATAAGTGCACCTACTCCCAGCTGCCCACTGCACTGAGATTAGGAAACACTGTCACCACCGATAAGTCCACTATAGCTGAGAATTTCAATAAGTATTTTTCTAGGGCTGGCCATGCTTTCCACCTGGCTAGCCCTACCCCGGTCAACTGCCCGGCAACCCCCACAGCAACTCGCCCAAGCCTCCCCCATTTCTCCTTCACCCAAATCCAGATAGCTCATGTTCTGAAAGAGATGCAAAATCTGGAGCCCTACAAATCAGCCGGGCTAGACAATCTGGACCCTCTCTTTCTAAAACTATCTGCCGAAATTGTTGCAACCCCTATTACTAGCCTGTTCGACCTCTCTTTCGTATTGTCTGAGATTCCCAAAGATTGGAAAGCTGCCACAATCATCCCCCTCTTCAAAGGGGGAGACACTCTAGACCCAAACTGCCACAGACCTATGTCTATCCTACCCTTCCTTTCTAAGGTCTTCGAAAGCCAAGTTAACAAACAGATTACCGACCGTTTTGAATCTCACCGTACCTTCTCCGCTATGCAATATGGTTTCAGAGCTGGTCATGGGTGCACCTCAGCCACGCTCAAGGTTCTAGATGATATCATAACCGCCATCGATAAGAGACAATACTGTGCAGCCGTATTCATCAACCTGGCCAAGGCTTTCGATTCTGTCAATCACCACATTCTTATCTGTGGTGATAAACAGCCTTGGTTTCCCAACTGACTGCCTCGCCTGGTTCACCAACTACTTTTCTTATGGAGTTCAGTGTGTCAAATCCTGTTGTCGGGACTGTTGTCGGGACCTCTGGCAGTCTCTATGGGGTGCCACAGGGTTCAATTCTCGGGCTCAACTCTCATCTCATCAATGATGTTGATCTTGCTGCTGGTGATTCTCTGATCCACCTCTACGCAGACGACACCATTCCATACACTTCTGTCCCTTCGTTGGACGCTGTGTTAACTAACCTCCAACTGCTCTTAAATTCAAGTAAAACTAAATGCATGCTCTTCAACCAAATGCTGCCTGCACCTGCCCGCCCGTCCAGCATCACTACTCTGGACGGTTCTGACTTAGAATATGTGGACAACTACAAATACCTAGGTGTCTGGTTAGACTGTAAACTCTCCTTCCAGAGTCACATTAAGCATCTCCAATCCAAAATTAAATCTAGAATTGGCTTCCTATTTCGCAACAAACAACAAACGTATGTCAAACATACCCTCGTAAAACTGACCATCCTACCGATACTCGACTTCGGCGATGTCATTTACAAAATAGCCTACAACAGTCTACTCAACAAATTGGATGCAGTCTATCACAGTGCCATCCGTTTTGTCACCAAAGCCCAATATACTACCCACCATTGCGACCTGTACGCTCTCGTTGGCTGGCCCTCGCTTCATACTCGTCGCCAAACCCACTGTCTCCAGGTCATCTACAAGTCTTTGCTAGGTAAAGCCCCGCCTTATCTCAGCTCACTGGTCACCATAGCAGCACTCACCCGCTCCAGCAGGTATATCTCACTAGTCACCGCCATAGCCAATTCCTACTTTGGCCGCCTTTCCTTCCAGTTCTCTGTTGCCAATGACTGGAACGAACTGCAAAAATCACTGAAGCTGGAGACTCATATCTCCCTCACTAGCTTAAAGCACCAGCTGTCAGAGCAGCTCACAGATCAATGCACCTGTACATAGCCCGTCTGTAATATAGCCCATCCAATCTACCTCATCCCCATACTGTATTTATTTATTTATCTTGTTCCTTTGCACCCCAGTATCTCTACTTGCACATTCATCTTCTGCACATCAATCACTTTAGTGTTTAATTGGTATATTGTAATTACTTCGCCACCATGGCCTATTTATTGCCTTACCTCCCTTATCTCACTTCATTTCACACACTGTATATAGAATTATTTTACTGTATTATTGACTCTATGTTTGTTTATTCCATGTGTAACTCTGTGTTGTTGTATGTGTCGAACTGCTTTGCTTTATTCTTGGCCAGGTCGCAGTTGTAAATGAGAACGTGTTCTCAACTAGCCTACCTGGTTAAATAAAGGTGCATTTAATTTTTTATTTGAACAATTCAAGCACAGCATTTTGCATCTCAGTAATGCTGTTTTTCAGCATTTCATTTCTGATGTTGTCTAAGACAACTAGCCTTCTTTGGTTTTATAGAATTGAGCATTTCATATAGTTCTTGTTGGGTTATTGGAAAATCTAATGGGTTTTGGTTGTTTTTAATGACTGATTCAAGGATGTTCCATTTTTCTTTAATTTTCTATTTGGTTACGTTCTAAGTCTTTTTTTGTGTAGATTATCAGAATAAGTTTTCCAAATTCCTTCATCTTGTATGTTTAATTGATTTTGATTTATGTTTAACTGATTTTGATGAATTGCGTTTTCAATTTCATCATGTCTCTTATTGGTATTATAACATTTCTTGCATTTCCGTGTATGTTATTACTGTTTTAGAGTTGGAAAGTATTCATAGCGCAGCTCTGGGTTGCTTTGCTCCTTAGGTGTTTTCTAATTGTTTTAAATTCGTTATCAAACTATTTTTCAGAAACGTTTATTATTTGATGTGGCATTTCTATGGTTTTATCAAATTTGCATTTGATGCTTCTTTTTGGAATATGCAATTGATGTTATGAGTAGCTGAATTGACACCTTTTTTATTGTTTTTGGTATGGTGAGTTATTAATGACCTGTATATAGTTCATCATTTCATTTGAGTTCAATGTTTCAATTAATCTATCTGCTCTGTTTGGAGCCCATCTGTACGGTTGGTTCATGTAGAGTTTATTGGGCTGTTTTATTTAATGAGTATTGCTGGTTAATTTCTTCAGAAACATGTTGATCTGACTGTGATCTGACAATGGTGTCTGTGGTCTGACAATGAATGCACTAATGGACGAGGGGTCGATGTCAGTGATGGCATAATCAACTACACTTATCCCAACAGCTGAGCAGTAAGTAAACCGACCTAAAGAGTCCCCTCTGATTCTACCATTAAGCATGTACAGGCCTAAGCCTCTACAGAGATGCACTAACTCCTTCCCCTTTTTGTTCAGTATTTGGTCAGGACTGTTTCTATTATTTATAATAGGGCTGCTGTACAATGTGGGATGTCCAAATGTGTGGTGGTTACCTCCCGCATCAGCGTAGTCAGGCTCATAACCTGATCTCACATTGACATCTCCACAAGGAAGCACTTTACCCTGAATGATTTCTGTATGGAGATTGTCATAAAACTGATCATCATAAGATGATGATTCTGAAGGAGGAGCATAAGCTGCACATATGTATACATCATTGTCACAATATATTGCACCATTGTTAGGTTTCAGCCAAATGTGGTTATTAATTTATGCTAGTGGCATACCACCCTGCATACTGCTGCTGGCTTCCTTCTGAAGCTAAGCAGGGTTGGTCCTGGTCAGTCCCTGGATGGGAGACCAGATGCTGCTGGAAGTGGTGTTGGAGGACCAGTAGGAGGCACTCTTTTCTCTGGACTAAAATGTATCCCAATGCCCCAGGGCAGTGATTGACACTGCCCTGTGTAGGGTGCCATCTTTCGGGTGGGATGTTAAATGGGTGTCCTGACTCTCTGATGTCATTAAAGATCCCATGGCACCTATTGTAAGAGTAGAGGTGTTAACCCTGGTGTCCTGGCTAAATTCCCAATCTGGCCCTCAAACCATCACGGTCACCTAATAATCCCCAGTTTACAATTGGCTCTTTCATCCCCCTCCTCTCCCCTGTAACTATTCCCCAGGTCGTTGCTGTAAATGAGAACGTGTTCTCAGTCAACTTACCTGGTTAAATAAAAAAAGAATACCTTTTTTCATTTTATTCAGTGCTAAGTCTTGCTTTTGCCAAATGATGATTCCACCTGAGTCCTGGCCCTGTTTCACATGTGTATGTTTTATGGATGTAAACATTCTCTATAACCTGAGGGACATTGAGTATCAATGTCTCCACGACACCATGTTTCCAGGAGGACTATGATGTCCTGTCCCTTGATGTTTTTTAGAAATTCTGGATTTGTTGTTTTAGAACCAAAATGTGAAGAGTATCGGCCCTGGATATACCTAGAGCTGATAGTTAATGATCTACTTTATAATAAGTGATATTCACTGGTTTGAGTAAAGTACATAGATTTTATTCCCCCAAAAATATACAAAATGAAAATAAAGAAATATCCAGTACCAGTCAAAGGTTTGGAAACACTTTATGTTGAATATTTTCTACGCTGTAGAATAATAGTGAAGACATGAAAACTATGAAATAACACATATGGAACGATGTAGTAACCAAAAAAGTGTTAAAATTTTCAAAATATATTTTAGATTTTAGATTCTTCAAAGTAGCCACCCTTTGCCTTGATGATAGGTTTGCAAACTCTTGGCATTCTCTCAACCTGCTTCACCTGGAATGCTTTTCCAACAATCTTAATGGAGTTCCTACATATGCTGAGCACTTGTTGGCTGCTTTTCCTTCAATCTGCGGTCCAACTCATTCAAAACCATCTCAATTGGGTTGAGGTCGGGTGATTGCGGCTGCCAGGTCATCTGATGCAGCGCTCCATCACTCTCCTTCTTGGTCAAATAGCCCTTACACAGCCTGGAGGTGTGTTGGGTCATTGTCCAGTTGAAAAACAAATGATAGTCCAACTAAGCGCAACCAGATGGGAGGGCGTATCGCTGCAGAATGTCAATTTCTCATGTTTATTGTCCCAAGCAAGTATCTTCTTTTGATTGGTGTCTTTTAGTAGTGTTTTCTTTGCAGCAATTCAACCATGAAGACCTGATTCACGCAGTCTCCTATGAACAGTTGATGTTGAGATGTGTCTGTTACTTGAACTCTGTGAAGCATTTATTTGAGCTGCAATCTGGAATGCAGTTAACTCTAATGGACTTATCCCCTGCAGTAGAGGTAACTCTGGGTCTTCCTTTCCTGTGGCGGTCCTCATGAGAGCCAGTTTCATTATAGTGTTTGATGGTTTTTGCGACTGCAATTGAAGAAACTTTCAAAGTTCTTGAAATGTTCTGCATTGACTGACCTTCATTTCTTAAACTAATGATGGACTGTCATTTCTCTTTTCTTATTTGAGCTGTTCTTGCCATAATATGGACTTGGTCTTTTACCAAATAGGGCTATCTTCTGTATACCACCCCTACCTTGGCACAACACAACTGATTGGCTCAAACACATTAAGAAGGAAAGACATTTCACAAATTAACTTTTAACAAGGCACACCTGTTATCAATTTAAATGCATTCCAGGTGACTACCTTGTGAAGTTGGTTGAGAGAATGCCAACAGTGTGCAAAGCTGTCATCAAGGCAAAGGGTAGCTACTTTGAAGAATCTCAAATATAACATATATTTAGATTTGTTTAACACTTTTTTGGTTACTACAGGATTCCATATGTGTTATTATTTCTCAGTTCTACAATGTAGAAAATAGTAAAAATAAATATATATAGTATATACATACAGTACATACATATATATACACACATATAGATATATGCTTACATTTACATATACCATCACTACATATATCAATATTATAATACCAGTGCCAATAAAATAAAGAATAGTTGTAAACAAATCCATAAGAAGGGAATAAGATTGCACTAAAAATAAGTACAACCTTTTTGTGTGTGTGTGACAGTGAGAGTGTTTGATTGTGAGTGATTTAATTAAAAGCTCTGTCTTGTCCAGTAGTCTGCGTATTACGTGCAGTAGTTGGCGCACCTCTCCAAACTCTGATAGTTCTAGGTGTCTTTCACCGGAGGTTACCTCAGCATATGTAGGCTGATGATCTGAATGATACATGGTGTGGATGACATCATGTGGTGCACTTCTCTGAAGGAGAATGTTCTGCCTGACCCTAGAGAGGTGGTCAGTGCTGTGCTGTGATGGGCCGGGTCTAGTAGTGCCGTGTTGTGATGGGCCGGGTCTAGTATTTGTATCTGTATTTATTATGGATCCCCATCAGCTGTCCCTCTTTGTGGCACCTGACCACACGGCTGAACAGTAGTCCAGGTGCTACAACACTAGAGCCGGTAGGATCTGTGATAGTGCTGCTAAGAATGCTGTTTATTATGGACAGACTTCTCCCCATCTTAGCTACTGTTGTATCATAATGTTTTGACCTTGACAGTTACAATCCAGGGTTACTCCAAGCAGTTTGGTCTTCTCAATTAGCTCAATTTCCACATGATTTATTACAAGATTTAGTTGAGGTTTAAGGTTTAGTGAATGATTAGTCCCAAATACAATGCTTTATGTTTTTGAAACATTTAGGACACATTTATTCCTTGCCACCCCTTCTGAAACTAACTGCAGCTCTTTGTTAAGTGTTGCAATCATTTAAGTCGCTGTAGTAGCTGACGTGTATAGTGTTGAGTCATCCGCATACATAGACATTGACATACGTTAGCCTACTGTAACCACGCACAGAGAAGGGGTGTGTGTGTGTGTTAAGGTTGGGCGATTGTGTGCAAGCCTACATCGCCCGATTGCGCCCCATAGCGATCCTTGATAGTTGATAGCTATGGGGGTGCGGGTCTTTCTCATGGCTACCCATGTACTTCCATGGAAATATAACGTTTATTTGAAAGTAATAAATATATATACATTTTTAAAAGCATTCATGATTTGCATGAATGTAATAAACTAACTATTACTCTTTTTAAAAATATGAAATTGTATTACATTTGGTGAAGAGCACATTATGACTTGTTTCGGACTTGAAACTCAAAGTTTAGGACTTGAGACTTACCTTGGTACTTGACTCGGGCTTGCCTGTCTTGACTTGAGACTTGACTTGAGACTTGAGTGCTAAGACTTGAGACTTACTAGTGACTTGTAAAACAATGACTTGGTCCTACCTCTGCTGTGTTCAGTTAGACAAGTAACTCTTTATCCACATTATAGCAGGGGGTGTAAAGCCATAACACATATGTTTTTCCAGCAGCAGACTATGATTGATAATGTAAAAAGCTGCACTGAAGTCTCACAAAACAGCCCCCATAATATTTTTATCATCAATTTCTCTCAGCCGATCATCAGTCATTTGTGTAAGTGCTGTGCTTGTTGAATGTCCTTCCCAATAAGCGTGCTGAAAGTCTGTTGTCAATTTGTTTATTGTAATATAGCATTGCATCTGGTCCCAAAAAATATATATATGTACTAAGGGTTAGTAACAGGCTGATTGGTCGGCTAATTGAGCCAGTACTATTCTTAGTTAGCGGAATGACTTTTGCTTCCCTCCAGATCTGAGGGTCCACACCTTCTATTAGGCATAAATTGAAGATATGGCAAAAAGGAGTGGCAATATAGTCCACTATTATCATCAGTCATTTTCCATCCAAGTTGTCAGACCCTGGTGACTTGTCATTGTTGATAGACAACAACAATACATTCACCTCTTCCACACTCACTTTAAGGAATTCAAATGATTGTCTTTCATAATTTGGTCTGATATACTTGGATGTGGTGTCAGTGTTTGTTGTTGGCATGTCATGCCTACATTTGCTAATCTTGCCAATGAAAAATCATTAAAGTAGTTGGTAATATCCGTGGGTTTTGTTATGAATGAGACATCTGCTTCAATGAATGATAGAGCTGAGTTTTCCTTTTTTCCCACAATTTCATTGAAGGAGCTCAAAAGCTTTTTACTATCATTCTTTATGTAATTTATCTTTGTTTCAAAGTGTAGTTTCTTCTTCTTTTTATTCAGTTTAGTCCAAATTATTTCTCAATTTGCAGTACGTTTGCCAATCGGTTGTGCAGCAAGAAAAATTTGCCATTTATTTTGCCTCATCCCTCTCAACCATACAATTTTTCAATTCCTCATCAATCCATGGGATTTAAAAAAAAATTACAGTCCTTTTCTTAATGGGTGCATGCTTATTAGTAACTGGGATAAGCAATTTCATAAATGTGTCAAGTGCAGAGTAGAGCTGTAGAGAGGGTTGTGTGTTATGATGGGCCGGGTCAAGTAGTGCTGTGTTGTGATGGGCCGGGTCAAGTAGAGCTGTGCTGAGGGGGGTTTAGTCTGGTAAATCTGTGTTGTGATGGGCCCGGTCAAGTAGAGCTGTGATGTGATGGGCCTGATCTAGTAGAGCTGTGATGTGATGGGCCGGGTCAAGTAGAGCTGTGATGTGATGGGCCTGATCTGGTAGAGCTGTGATGTGATGGGCCGGGTCAAGTAGAGCTGTGTTGTGATGGGCCTGATCTAGTAGTGCTGTGTTGTGATGGGCCGGGTCAAGTAGAGCTGTGTTGTGATGGGCCTGATCTAGTAGAGCTGTGTTGTGATGGGCCGGGTCAAGTAGAGCTGTGCTGAGGCGGGTTTAGTCTGGTAAATCTGTGCTGTGATGGGCCTGGTCTTGTAGAGCTGTGCTGTAATAAGTCGTGTCTGGCTCTTCTCTCCTGGGGATTGTGGGGGTACTATTGTTTCAGAAAGTGCAACGAGGGGCCTCCGCTGTTGGGGTGATGGCTGTGTGGGTCCCTGCCAAGTGTTGCATCCTTCAGGTTCTGACACTGTCCTGATCATGGTGTATATTGTCGTATAAGTGTTCACATGTCAGAGTGGGGTGGTGAGCCGTTCTGACGTTGAGCAGTGAGGCACAGTCCACAGTGATCTGTTGATTTATTTTGTCAATCAACTGTCCTGGGAAGTATTTTTTGGTAGGTGGGTGGACACAACTATATTGGTTGTTAATTTAGCAATAGATGCTCTGCTCTCCTCCCATAACTGTTTCATCTCTTCTTTTAGTTTCTGGACAGTGTCATCCTCTTGAAGTTGTTCTCTCTGAGTTCTATGACCTCTGCTTCAACTAGAGAGAGGGTGTTGTGGAAAGGTTGCAAAGCAGGTGTTCTTGGTGTTTTAGGCATGTCCTTGGCTCTGTCTGCTGCAGGTGAGGTAGGTAGAGGGACACTGAGGGCTTCTTTCTGGGTCACAGAGGCTGTTGGGGTCTGGTTTTCTCCATCATCTCCCTCCTTGACTTTTTCCTCAGTTTCTGAGATGAGTTCAGCTTCTACTTTTAGGGTAGCAAACATATTCTCTGAAGCCTTTAGGCTTGAAACGTTGCCGTGTGTCAATACAGTTCCATTACTGTAGAAGTTGACTGTTTGATACGTGTTGCTCTCGTCAGTTTCTACAAAAATGCTGATCTGACATCCTTGGCTGATGCCTCTCTTTTTTGAGAAAGGGAAATGGTTGCAAATAACCCTTTTCCATATGTGCCCTTGTTTGGTATTAAATATTACATTTGCTCTTGTTTTGCAACTGGTAAGATCTGCAAACAGGCATTCATGGTTCTGTCCCATCATCAAACCTTTGAAACTTTTTTTAGCTTTCTCCGTCTGGATGTCTGGTAGGTAAACAATTTCCATAGCAACGCTGGTGATATTGGCTACAATGTTCTATTATTGTTTCTGGTGTCTTTAGAGAATGGTTTTACTTTGATGTCCTTTGCCTTCTGTCCTTTTGTCTTTCTATTGTGTTGTTAACTTGATCTTTTTAAGTTAGCTAGCTAGCTTCTTTAGGAGTGTGCCTAGCACTCTCCCTAGGGAGGGAGAGGGAAAGGAGAGGAAAAAGGTTACTCTTCTCTTCAAGTCAACCGTCATTGGTTCAGGATCACAGTGTACTTGGTTGACCACAGTTGAACTATAAACTGTTGTGTTATGGGTTTACCTAGCCTCTGGGTATCTGATACTTCATCATAGCTTTTGTATACACAGTACCTTTTATAGGCATGGGACAGGTGTGGGCATGGGACAGGTGTTGGCATGGGACAGGTGGAGGCATGGTACAGGTGTAGGCATGGGACAGGTGTAAGCATGGGACAGGTGTAGGCATGGGACAGTTGTAGGCATGGGACAGGTATGAGCATGGGACAGGTGTAGGCATGGGGCAGATGTAGGCATGGGACAGGTGTTGGCATGGGACAGGTGTAAGCATGGGACAGGTGTAGGCATGGGACAGGGGTAGGCATGGGACAGGTGTAGGCATGGTACAGATGTAGGCATGGGACAGGTGTAGGCATGGGACAGGTGTAGGCATGGTACAGGTGTAGGCCTCCAAAGGATTCACTGGTTTACTTGAGATATACCTTTTAGCTTGGCTCTCTGTGATAATTTCATCATTTTTATGTGATTGCCTAATGTTGTAAATTCCAAATGTCTTTGAGCAAATAATGTTTTTTTTAAATGTGCACCTCCTGCGCATAGAATAGAACTGAATTCAACTGAATTGGTTTTAATAGAGCAGTATAACGATAGTATATGCATGCAGAGGGATATCGACAAATCCACTGTCGTCTGTGTGCACGTGTTATAATCCCGTACAGTAGCTCTGTAGGATGTTCTGAAAGGATTCGCCATTAATGTCTCAGATGACTGATGTAAAATACATGTATTTTTAGGCACCTTTTCTCTGCGAGTACAGTAGAATTGAGGTCAGAAGAGAGAGACACACACACACACACACACACACACACACACACACACACACACACACACACACACACACACACACACACACACACACACACACACACACACACACACACACACACACACACACACACACACACACACACACACACACACACACATCCTCACACACACAGTAAGATACATAACCTTCATAACAGATCAGATAGTAAATTCCCCAGGCCAAATGGTTGTGACATGTTGTTTGGAGGAAGTGTATTTAATTGAAGGGAGTGATGCTGTTGGATGGTCCTTATGAAACTGGCCACTTTTCTACATTTCAACCCAGAAATAAAAACAACCACCAACATGAACTCCAGTGATGTATTCCATGGTCATGTCAAGTACCACATCTGAATAGCAGTTTATTCAAGAAGACAAATGCTGAAAATACATGACATTACAACAACAAATATCGTTCTCAGTTTTTCTACCTCTCTTTCTCATCCTCTCTGTGTTGTGGTGATGAAGAATGTGCATAGATAATCATTCTAGACTTTTCTCTATCCTGTATCAGAACATAGATAATCAATTGCAACACAATCTCACTCTCGATTCGTGCAAATATGTACAAAAAGTATTTCAGCAAATGTTGTGTGTTTTTGTGTGGCTTAATTGTGTAAAAAAACACACATTTTTGTGCGTCTTAATTTGTTGGAAAATACACCACTGCTTTTAATCAGTTTCGATTAATTAAAAGATGTGGAACTCTACGCATGCTGCGCCTTGGTCCATTCATTTCGACAAGCTTGACAGAAGATCCCACCTCCCCAGGACCAAGCAGCGTGCCCAGCAGCAGTTAAGGACATCCTGGACTTGGGAGGAAGTAATGGCAGGAGACGAAAGCCTGCCATGGAAGCAGGCGTAAGCAGCGAGGGAACAATGACGACGATACCGGGGTTCGCGGCCACGACGGAAGCCCGAGAGGCAGCCTCAAAAACAATTGGGGGGGCACACGGGGTGGTTGGCGGAGCCAAGATGGGAACCAGAACCAGCTCCCTGTACTCACCGTGTGGAGTTGGTCACCGTTCAGGTGCCATGTTTTCCGGTTCTACGCACCGTGTCTCCAGTTCGCCTCCACAGCCCGGTGCGTTCTGTGCCATCTTCCCGCACTAGACGTGCTAAAATGGGTATCTGTCCAGGACGGGTTGTGCCGGCTCAGCGCTCCTGGTCTCCAGTATGCCTTCCCCAGTGCGCCTTCACAGCCCAGTGCGTCCTGTGCCAGCTCCCTGCGCTTGCCGTGCGAAGGTGGTCATTGGTCCAGGACGCGATGTGCCAGCTCTAGGCTCCAGACCTCCAGTGCGCCTTGACGGTTCAGTGATGATCCATGGCCCGAAGCCTCCAGTGATGATCCATGGCCCGGAGCCTCCAGTGATGATCCATAGCCTGAAGCCTCCAGTGATGATCCATGACCCGAAGCCTCCAGTGATGATCCATGGCCCGGAGCATCCAGTGATGATCCATGGCTTGAAGCCTCCAGTGATGATCCATGGTCCGGAGCCTCCATTGATGATCCATGGCCCGGAGCCTCCAGTGATGATCCATGGCCCGGAGCCTCCAGTGATGATCCATGGCCCGGAGCCTCCAGTGATGATCCATGGCCCGGAGCCTCCAGTGATGATCCACGGCCCGGAGCCTCCAGTGGCGATCCACGGCCCGGAGCCTCCAGTGACGATCCATGGCCCGGAGCCTCCAGTGACGATCCATGGCCCGGAGCCTCCAGAGACGATCCAAGGTCCGGAGTCTCCAGCGACGGTCTGCAATCAAGAGCCTCCAACGACGGTCTGCAGTCCAGAGCCTCCAGCAACGGTAGGCAGTCCAGAGCCTCCAGCGACGGTCGGCAGTCCAGAACCTCCAGCGACGGTCTGCAGTCCAGAGCCTCCAGCGACGGTCTGCGGTCCAGAGCCTCCATCGACGGTTCCCAGTCCGGAGCCTCCAGCGACGGTTCCCAGTCCGGAGCCTTCTGCGACAATCTACAGTCCGGAGTCCCCGGCGACGATCTACGGTCTGGAGTCCCCGGCGACGATCCACGGTCCGGAGCCTCCGGCGAGGAACCACGGTCCGGAGTCCCCGGCGACGATCTACGGTGCGGTTCCTCCGGCGATGATCTACGGTCCGGTTCCTCCGGCAATGATCCACGGTCCGGAGCCTCCGGCGGTGATCCACGGTCCGGGTTCCACGGAAGCGGAGGGATCAGCCAGCGGAGCGGGGTCTACGTCCCGAACAGGAGCCACCACCGAGGCTAGATGCCCACCCGGACCCTCCCCCATAGAGTCAGGTTTTGCGGCCGGAGTCCGCACCTTTGGGGGGGTACTGTCACGCCCTGATCTTAGAGAGCCTTTTTATTTCTCTATTTGGTTAGGTCAGGGTGTGATATGGCTGGGCATTCTAGTTTTTCGATTTCTTTGTTGGCCGGGTATGGTTCCCAATCAGAGACAGCTGTCTATCGTTGTCTCTGATTGGGGATCCGGCGCCGAAAAGAGATGGCTGCCTCGCTTCGTGTTCCTTGGAAAATATGCAGTATTTTGTTTTTTTACGTGTTATTTCTTACATCGGTACCCCGGGTAATCTTAGGTTTCATTACATACAGTCGGGAGGAACTACTGAATATACGATTAACGTCAACTCATCATCGTTCCTACCAGGAATATGACTTTCCCGAAACGGATCCAGTGTTTTGCCTTCCACACAATACAATGGATCTGATCCCAGCCGGCGACCCTGTGCGACGCCGAAAAAGGGGAAAACGTGGCGGTCTCGTGGTCAGGCTTCGGAGACGGGCACATCGCGCTCCACTCCCTAGCATACTACTCGCCAATGTCCAGTCTCTTGACAATAAGGTTGATGAAATCCGAGCACGGGTAGCATTCCAGAGAGACATCAGGGATTGCAACGTGCTCTGCATGGCTAACTCAAGGGACGCTAACGGAGTCGGTGCAGCCAGCTGGTTTCTTCATGCATCGCGCCGACAGAAACAAACATCTTTCCGGTAAGAAGAGGGGCGGGGGGGTATGCCTTATGATTAACGAGAAGTGGTGTGATCATCATAACAACACACAAGAACTCAAGTCGTTCTGTTCACCTGATCTAGAACTCCTCACAATCAAATGTCGACCGCATTATCTACCAAGGGAATTCTCGTCAATCATAATCACAGCCGTATACATTCCCCCCCAAGCAGACACATCGATGGCCCTGAACGAACTTTATCTGACTCTTTGTAAACTGGAAACCACACACCCTGAGGCTGCATTCATCGTAGCTGGGGATTTTAACAAGGCTAATCTAAAAACAAAACTCCCTAAATTCTATCAGCATATCGATTGTGCTACCAGGGCTGGAAAAACACTAGACCATTGTTATACTAATTTCCGCGACGCTTATAAGGCCCTCCCCCGCCCCCCTTTCGGAAAAGCTGACCACGACTCCATTTTGTTGATTCCAGCCTACAAACAAAAACTCAAACAACAAGCTCCCGCGCTCAGGTCTGTTCAACGCTGGTCCGACCAATCTGAATCCACGCTTCAAGACTGCTTCGATCACGCGGATTGGAATATGTTCCGCATCGCGTCCAACAACAATATTGACGAATATGCTGATTCGGTGAGCGAGTTCATTAGGAAGTGCATTGACGATGTCGTACCCACAGCAACGATAAAAACATTCCCAAACCAGAAACCGTGGATTGACGGCAGCATTCGCGTGAAACTGAAAGCGCGAACCACTGCTTTTAACCAGGGCAAGGTGACCGGAAGCATGACCGAATACAAACAGTGTAGCTATTCTCTCCGCAAGGCAATCAAACAGGCTAAGTCTCAGTACAGAGACAAAATCGAGTCGAAATTCAACAGCTCAGACACAAGAGGTATGTGGCAGGGTCTACAGTCAATCACGGATTACAAAAAGAAAACCAGCCCCGTCGAGGACCAGGATGTCTTGCTCCCAGACAGGCTAAACAACTTTTTTGCCCGCTTTGAGGACAATACAGTGCCACTGACACGGCCCCCTACCAAAACCTGCGGGCTCTCCTTCACTGCAGCCGAGGTGAGTAAAACATTTAAACGTGTTAACCCTCGCAAGGCTGCAGGTCCAGACGGCATTCCCAGCCGCGTCCTCAGAGCATGCGCAGACCAGCTGGCTGGTGTGTTTACGGACATATTCAATCAATCCTTATCCCAGTCTGCTGTTCCCACATGCTTCAAGAGGGCCACCATTGTTCCTGTTCCCAAGAAAGCTAAGGTAACTGAGCTAAACGACTACCGCCCCGTAGCACTCACTTCCGTCATCATGAAGTGCTTTGAGAGACTAGTCAAGGACCATATCACCTCCACCCTACCGGACACCCTAGACCCACTCCAATTTGCTTACCGACCCAATAGGTCCACAGACGACGCAATCGCAACCACACTGCACACTGCCCTAACCCATCTGGACAAGAGGAATACCCATGTGAGAATGCTGTTCATCGATTACAGCTCAGCATTTAACACCATAGTACCCTCCAAACTCGTCATCAAGCTCGAGACCCTGGGTCTCGACCCCGCCCTGTGCAACTGGGTCCTGGACTTCCTGACGGGCCGCCCCCAGGTGGTGAGGGTAGGTAACAACATCTCCACCCCGCTGATCCTCAACACTGGGGCCCCACAAGGGTGCGTTCTGAGCCCTCTCCTGTACTCCCTGTTCACCCACGACTGCGTGGCCATGCACGCCTCCAACTCAATCATCAAGTTTGCGGATGACACTACAGTGGTAGGCTTGATCACCAACAACGACGAGACGGCCTACAGGGAGGAGGTGAGGGCCCTCGGAGTGTGGTGTCAGGAAAATAACCTCATACTCAACGTCAACAAAACAAAGGAGATGATTGTGGACTTCAGGAAACAGCAGAGGGAGCACCCCCCTATCCACATCGACGGGTCAGTAGTGGAGAAGGTGGAAAGTTTTAAGTTCCTCGGTGTACACATCACGGACAAACTGAACTGGTCCACCCACACAGACAGCGTTGTGAAGAAGGCGCAGCAGCGCCTCTTCAACCTCAGGAGGCTGAAGAAATTCGGCTTGTCACCAAAAGCACTCACAAACTTCTACAGATGCACAATCGAGAGCATCCTGTCGGGCTGTATCACCGCCTGGTACGGCAACTGCTCCGCCCACAACCGTAAGGCTCTCCAGAGGGTAGTGAGGTCTGCAGAACGCATCACCAGGGGCAAACTACCTGCCCTCCAGGACACCTACACCACCCGATGTCACAGGAAGGCCATAAAGATCATCAAGGACAACAACCACCCAAGCCACTGCCTGTTCACCCCGCTATCATCCAGAAGGCGAGGTCAGTACAGGTGCATCAAAGCAGGGACCGAGAGACTGAAAAACAGCTTCTATCTCAAGGCCATCAGACTGTTAAACAGCCACCACTAACATTTAGCGGCCGCTGCCAACATACTGACCCAACTCCAGCCACTTTAAAAATGGGAATTGATGGAAATTATGTAAAAATGTACCACTAGCCACTTTAAGCAATGCCACTTAATACAATGTTTACATACCCTACATTACCCATCTCATACGTATATATACTGTACTCTATATCATCTACTGCATCTTGCCATCTTTATGCAATACATGTACCACTAGCCACTTTAAACTATGCCACTTATGTTTACATACCCTACAGTACTCATCTCATATGTATATACCGTACTCTATACCATCTACTGCATCTGCCATGCCGTTCTGTACCACCACTCATTCATATATCTTTATGTACATATTCTTTATCCCTTTACACTTGTGTGTGTGTGTAAGGTAGTAGTGTGGAATTGTTAGGTTAGATTACTGTTGGTTATTACTGCATTGTCGGAACTAGAAGCACAAGCATTTCGCTACACTCGCATTAACATCTGCTAACCATGTGTATGTGACTAATAAAATTTGATTTGATTTGATTTGATTTGATACATAGGCAGCCTTTTCCCACCTTTAGTTTGTGGGATCTTGTTTTTTGGTTAGTTGCCTGTGTGCATGCCATTAGTTTCACGTTTCGTTTGTGCTTGATTGTTTTGTTTGGTGAGTTTCGATTAATTAAAAGATGTGGAACTCTACGCACGCTGTGCCTTGGTCCACTCATTTCAACGAGCTTGACAATCGCTCATCCATATATTTTTATGTACATATTCTTATTCATTCCTTTATACTTGTGTGTATAAGGTAGTTGTTTTGAAATTGTTAGATTACTTGTTAGATATTACTGCATGGTCGGAACTAGAAGTACAAGCATTTTGCTACACTCACATTAACATCTGCTAACCATGTGTATGTGACAAATAAAGTTTGATTTGATTTATACAGTAGGAGAGTCTGACATACTGTACCAGTGAAAAGTTTGCACACACCCTACTCAATCAAGGGTTTTTCTTTACTTTTTACTATTTTTTATTTTGTAGAATAATAGTAAAGACATCAAAACTATGAAATAACACATATGGAATCATGTAGTAACCAAAAAAGTGTTAAACTCTCTTGGGTACGTGAGACGTTAGCGTCCCACCTCTTCAACAGCCAGTGAAACTGCAGGGCGCCAAATACAGAAATACTCATTATAAAAATTCAGAAAACAAAACATATTTTAGATAGGTTTACAGATGAACTTCTTGTGAATCCTACCACGGTGTCAGATTTAAAAAATGCTTTACGGCGAAAGCATACCTTACGATTATTTGAGAACATAGCTCACTAGACAAATCATTACAAACAGTAACCAGCCAGGTAGAACAGTTACACAAGTCAGAAATAGAGATAAAATTTATTCCTTACCTTTGATGATCTTCATATGGTTGCACTCAGCAGACATTCATTTACCCAATAAATGTTCCTTTTGTTTGATAAAGTCTCTTTATATCCAAAAACCTCTGTTTTGTTTGTGCCTTTTCTTCAGTAATCCACAGGCTCAAACGCAGTCAAAACAGGCAGACAAAAAATCCAAATTGTATCCGTAAAGTTCATAGAAACATGTCAAACGATGTTTATATTCAATCCTCATGTTGTTTTTAGCCTAAATAATCGATAATATTTCAACCGGACAATAACGTCGTCAATTTAAAAAGTAAACAAGAAAGGCACTCTCTCGGTCTCGCGCATGAAAAAGCTCTGTGACACTTTAGGGTCCACTCATTCAGACTGCTCTTACTTCCTCATTTTTCAGAATACAAGCCTGAAACAATTTATAAAGACTGTTGACATCTAGTGGAAGGCATAGGAACTGCAATTTGAGTCCTAAGTCAATGGATACTGTAATGGCGTTGAATAGAAAACTACAAAACCAAAAAAAAAAATACTTCCTGAATGGATTTTTCTCAGGTTTTCGCCTGCCATATAAGTTCTGTTATACTCACATACACTATTTTAACAGTTCTGGAAACTTTAGAGTGTTTTCTATCCAAATCTACCAGTTATATGCATATCATATCTTCTGGGCCCGAGAAGCAGGCAGTTTAATTTGGGCATGCATTTCATCCAAAATTCCGAATGCTGCCCCCTACCCTAGAGAATTTAAACAAATATATTAGATTTTAGATTTTAGATTCTTCGTTGTAACCACCCTTTGCCTTGATGACAGCTTTGCACACTCTTGGCATTCTCTCAACCAGCTTCACATGGGACGCTTTTTGGAGTTCCCACATATGCTC
Source organism: Salvelinus alpinus (assembly GCF_045679555.1). Taxonomy (NCBI): domain Eukaryota; kingdom Metazoa; phylum Chordata; class Actinopteri; order Salmoniformes; family Salmonidae; genus Salvelinus; species Salvelinus alpinus. Next base: position 15,830,282 of record NC_092095.1, read on the forward strand.
AGCCCTTGTTGGCTGCTTTTCCTTCACTCTGCGGTCCAACTCATCGCAAACCATCTCAATTGTGTTGAGGTCGGGTGATTGTGGAGGCCAGGTAATATGATGCAGCATTCCAGCACTCTCCTTCTTGATCAAATAGCCCTTACACACCATGGAGGTCATTGTCTTGTTGAAAAACATATTAGTATTAGTCCCACTAAACATATTAGTCCCACTAAGCGAAAACCAGATGGGATGGTGTATTGCTGCAGAAAGCTGTGGTAGCCATGCTGGTTAAGTGTGCCTTGAATTCTAAACAAATCACTGACAGTGTCACCAGCAAAACACCATCACACCTCCTCCTCCATATTGCTTGATGGTTTTTGCGACTGCACTTGAAGAAACTTTCAAAGTTATTGAAATTTTCCGAAATGTACTTACCTTCATGTCTTGAAGTAATAACCTGTTTGGGATAGGTGGCAGCATTTTCACGTTCAGATGAAAAGCATGCCCAGAGTAAACTTCCTGCTACTCAGGGAAGGAAGCTAATATTTGCATATTATTCGTATATTTGGATAGAAAACACTCTGAAGTTTCTAAAACTGTTTGAATGATGTCTGTGAGTATACCAGAACTCATATGGCAGACGAAAACCTGAGAAAAATCCAACCAGGAAGTGGGAAATCTGAGGTTTGTAGTTTTTCAACTCATTGCCTTTCTAATATACAGTGTCTATGGGGTCACATTGCAATTCCTAAGGCTTCCACTAGATGTCAACAGTCTTTAGAACCTTGTTTCAGGCTTCTACTGTGAAGGGGGAGAGAATGAGAGCTTTTTCAACCAGATGTCTGGCAGAGTGCCATGAGCTGGTCACACGCATGGCCGTGAGAGCGACCTGCGTTCCATTGCATTTCTAAAGACAAAGGAATTCTCCGGTTGAAACATTATTGAAGATTTATGTTAAAAACCTCCTAAAGATTGATTCTATACATCGTTTGACATGTTTCTGTGAACTGTTATATAACTTTTTGGACTTTTCGTCTGAACTTTCGCCTGGACTTGCCCGCGCCTCGTTTTTGTTGCCCGCGCTAACAAAAAGGAGGTATTTGGACATAAATTATGGACTTTATCGAACAAAACAAACATTTATTGTGGAACTGGGATTCCTGGGAGTGCAGCTAGCGGAACCCCTAGCCTTAAGAAGTTATATAATGGACTGTTGTTTCTCTTTGCTTATTTGAGCTCTTCTTAACATAATATGGACTTGGTATTTTACCTAATAGGGCTATCTTCTATATACCACCGCCTACCTTGGCACAACACAACTGATTGGCTCAAACACATTAAGAAGGAAAGAAATTCCAAAAATTTATTTTTAACAAGGCACACCTGTTAATTGAAATGCATTCCAGGTGACTACCTCATGAAGCTGGTTTAGAGAATGCCAAGAGTGTCTAAAGCTGTCTTCAAGACAAAGGGTGTCTACTTTGAAGAATCTCAAATATAAAATAGATTTAGATTTGTTTAACACTTTTTTGGTTACTACGTGATTCCATATGTGTTATTTCATAGTTTTGATATCTTCACTATTATTCTACAATGTAGAAAATAGTAAAAAATAAAGAAAAACCCTGGAATGAGTAGGTATGTCCAAACTTTTGACTGGTACTGTATAACCCTTAATTTGAGTTCAGTCTTCGCCAATGAGAACCAAGAGAGGCCTAGCTTTGTCCTCTATGACTGGGAAAGGCCTCGATTCTAGGCTACATCCATCTCATTAGATCAGAACAGGATGGATTCATATTACTGGTTTGCATCCTACAAAAGGATAGTTGTGTTTTGCTGCGTAACACACTTACATTATTTGTCTACCCATATGATGTGGATCACTGTCAGGTTATTAGATATAGAAGGTTCATTAACAACAGAACACCATGGTTGCCATAACACTTTAAACAGGTCGTTTGTAAATGTGTAGAATGTGTTGGTTTTGGGTCCACACTGGTAAGTTAACTTATGTAAATTAGACGGTCAGAGTGGATTTTCTCCTGAATAACTGTTCAAGGCATAACACTTTCCATTCCGCTTCAGACAACTTTGATGTAAGGCTTGATCACACCTGTAGTGACTACTTTTATCCGTCACGCCCAATGCTGCTTATCCATTGTCCACTAGATATATCAAAGCAATTCCATCCAACACAGTGCTGAAAAACAGAATGCTTCCCACCACTAGATCACATAACTAAAGGTGAGCTGGACGTGATCCCAACGCTGCCACCAATGTAGCGGAAGAAAGTGAAAGCTGCAACAGGGACTCTAACCAGGGCTCATACACGGCAAAGTGAACTCTAACGGCCGTTGCCATGAAAGCCTAGTATTCCTCTGGGCAGAGGCAGTAGGCCTACAACGCTGCCATTAAGGCGTATTACAATAGCCTAAGTATTTAATGACCATAATAATCATCATGAAATGGCCTTGGAAAAGCCATAAGTGTAAACCAACATAATTCATTATTTACATGAACCTGTTTAACTGTATTGTTTTGGTTTAATTGATCATAGTCCAGACTCGTTATAGTTACAAATACCATGCAGTTGCACAGGGGGAATTTAAACCAAACATATTTTTTTGCAGGTCTTCTGTTTCCCCACATTTATTGATGAATTAATTTCCCATCTTGAAAATGTATCCCCATTCCTTAATCAAATACCCTAATGAATGTCACAACCAAAGAAAACAGACAAATACAGCCTTTTATTCTAAACTGGCAACCATCATCAAATCTGACATAGCACCAGTATCGCAAAGTATTAAGCAAAAACAAGCATAGAAAACAGCCTTGGGATTAATATATATTTTTTTATTTTAAAATGTAAGGCTACATAAGGCTATAAATAAATGTGGGACACAAAAAAGTCAGTGTAGAACACTATTGCCCATCATGCATTGCTCCAATATCTTTCAAAAGATTGTTCTGAAGTTTGCCCCCCAAAAAATATATTTTCCAATGAATGAAGTCACACAAAAATGTGTTCCTTTTCCTTCTAATTAAGTCGCACAAAAAGTGATGTATTTTCACATGAATTAAGCCACACAAAAATGCACAAAATCTGCAGAAATTATTTTTGTAAATATTTTCACGAATTGAGTGTGAGATACACCAGGCATAGGGCCACATAGACCGTCCCCTCTAATAGCTAGAGTCCTTCCAAGCTGTCAGTCAGGCCTTTACGAGTTCATATGGACTGGGGGATGAGATATCCTCACACAGAATGGACTCTCTGTTATCGCTATTTGGATGATTTGTATTTGTATTTATTGAAATAAAACAATTAGCTGCTGCCAAGGCTTCAGCTACTCTTCGGAGGGTCCACTCAGCTGTGGGTTTCACCTCACTCAAATTGACTAATTATGTAGTTGTTTTTATTATATTATGATGACCCTATTAGTATCATAGATTCATAGCCTCAATATACTTATGGAAAAGTGGAATAAACTATTTTTCTAATTCAGAATATCAACAGTTGGTCACTGGCTAGAGAATAATTATATTGCTGATATTAAACTTGTTTTAATTAGTATTATATATAATTGCACATTGATCACCCTCCATAAAACTTTAATTATTATTATTGACTGTCATAATCAAAATAATTGTTGGTCATTTTTTATTGACCATTAGGCTGTCATGTATGAATATAGTTTGATTATTTGTGTCTTATAAACCTAACTGTGCATCATGGGTCTAAATTGACGCCTCACTTCAAGCATTTCCAGATGTCTAATAGGCATCAACCTAATCTGTGCATTTGCGTTGGTCGTCTGGCTTGGTCTGGTGGATTTGACTGTGATTTGGTCCGTCTCTAGCTTTGATGACTCGAGCTTCCTAGCTGTCAAATTGTTGCCATGGAATTGACTTCTCCCCTTTGCGGTGCGGTCCAATGGTAACCGAGTTATTTACCGTGCGAGTACGGCCAACTGAGTACGAGAAGAGGGGTAGAGGGTAACCCCAAGAGAAGGATAGTGGATATCTGAGGACCCTCCTTAGAGAGGACAGCGCACAGTAGTCCAGTAAATTGACATGTTCTGGCTCGTGTTGCCATGGAAAGCTTTTTAATAAGATTTTGAAGAGAAAAGCTCCATGCTTACCCTTTTAATTCATAAAAGCATTTGTCAGAATTTATTTCGTTTTTTAAAATGATTTATTAGAAAGTATAAGTCTCAGGTGCAGTTTTTTTGTGATTTAAGTAAAATATTAATTATTTTTTAAATGTATTTATTATTATTACAATATTATTATTATTATTATTTCCTATCATTTTGTATTATTATTGGTATAGTTATTACTTATTTACATAATTAGGCTTAATTCGTTAAATATTCAAGTTAATTTCTAAAATGCAGATATAGCATACTTATTCAAATTTGATTTAGCCTACTCTGGACTGGTGATCACATTTCAGGCACAAAATTTAAATCTAAATAATCCCAACTGAATTCAGTAGGCCCATTAGACCTGTATAGGTAGAGATACAACGTCTTTTGTTCTTCTTCACAATGGCCAGTAGCCTCTTCATCTCTCTCTCTCTCTCTCTCTCTCGCTCTCCCTCGCTCTCTGTGTGTGTGTGTGTGTGTGTGTGTGTGTGTGTGTGTGTGTGTGTGTGTGTGTGTGTGTGTGTGTGTGTGTGTGTGTGTGTGTGTGTGTGTGTGTGTGTGTGTGTGTGTGTGTGTGTGTGTGTGTGTGTGTGTGTCAAAAGACAGGGACAAAGAGTGCAGGTGCGTCTCCCAGATGACCACATTGTCTTATCATCACCATCATATTTCTGTAGAATTCACGTTAATTGTACATTAGTGTGCTATAGGCTATTTGTGGTTTGGATCAGGGTTGCGTCTGGTATGTAGAGATATATGGCAGAGGCACTTTTTGAGGAGATATATTTATATGGAGGACACTCCTGCGCACATGTCTATTAAAGAGGGATCAAGAATGAAAAACTCGCGCACAGCGAGGACCAAGGGCCAAGTGGGAAGGGGCACAAGGGCGAGGGAGATTAAATGGAAGGAGGGTTGGATGGGGATAAAGAGATGGAGGGGGTTGTGTGTGTGTGTGCGTGTGTGTGTCGTGGGGGTGATCAAGTGTTGTCAAGTGTAGCCTATGAGTGTACAGTTTCGTGAAAATGTCCTCACCAGATCGACCCGTTCGCGCGCCGCTGTTCTGGAAGTCACTTTTCACCAAGCCCCCATTTTAAACCAGGGAACACCGTGCAGACTGCACGCGCGTCTGGCCCTGGTAAAGGCTTTACAATCTGTTCCATTGATTTCCTCTTATCAAATAAACAGAATGGCACCGCGTGCGTGGACACACCTCTACCCCTCCATACACCTCCTTAAACCCTCTCACGCACTGCCCGTGCCTGCTCGCGCACCCCTCCCCTACAGTCCGGAGACGCGAGCAGCTGTGATTCAATGTAAATGTTACATGATTGACACCTCGTGATTCTACCCCCCCTTCTTTCCCTAATAGCATATCGCATATTATTAATGCGCAGTTTATGCAATAAACGCGCGTGTTCGGTCGCTGTGTTTTCTTATCTCCTGGTAACAATGCAACCAGTGAATAGATTGCCCCTGATTTGATTCACCATTTTTGATTAATGCCTGGTGAGAGGCCGTAGAGAAACGGCTGATTAATGTGATGTGATGCTGAAATGTGATATTGGCTGAAATTGCTCTAGTTGACCCTTTAAATGTAGCCGTAATCCGTGTGTTCGCTTTGATTACGTACTATAGTCTAATTGTTGTCATCAAGGCTTGCCCTATCATCTCCCATCTGGAAGTACTCTGACATATAGCCACAGAGTAGTCACCCCGCTATAGAACATTCATGAAAGCTTCGTTTTAAACCCTATAGCTGTCTTTTCTCTTTTCCATCTCTTTTTTCCTCTCCTTTGAAGAGAGCAGAAGAGTGGGCTGATATCGTCCTCATGTTGCCTATAGATTTTCGTTTATATAATCGATTGAAATGTCCCAATACATTGATTTTTGACTCAGTATTTTACAAACAAGCGTTTATAGGTCTCGATTTTATGTTAGGAATGATTCCAGCGTGACACGAGCCACAGATGAGACGGGAGTTATTGGCAAGTGATCTAAATACAAACAAGTAAACAGATTTTGTTTTGCTTGTGAAATATCAAAATTGACCGGGACAGATAATAGACACAAAAGCATTGTCCTCCTCTCCTGTCGATGAAATACTGAAAAAACACAAAGCGGTTCCTTCCTCTGAAATTCTCCTTGAATTATATACCTTCACATTGCGGAATATTAAATTAAAGTTGGATAAGTCCATGTAGAGGGGAGGCTTCGTCCAATACGGACTCATTTCCCCCATTCTGTAGCGGCAACACTTCGCTCCCCTCTTGTCAATGACAATGTGCCAAAAATCTAGGCATTTTCAAAACAGATTCCATATGCTATAAGCGGATTGCTACTGATCGTACGAGTAAGAGACAGAAAAGAGAAACGGAATGCTATTTTACCAAAGGTATAGTTTTTATTTATTCTTTGTTGCTGCATGGGTATATGCTTTTGGGAATTTAAAGGAAGGAATATTCAAAGTTATAAACTGATTGTGTGTTTATGTATTCGAGTTGTCTGGTTTAGGGTCCATGCCATTAAAACGTCGAGAAGTTTTAGGTTGGGTTAATGTGGGGGAAAAGTTCATTGGTATCGGACATTATTCGGTGTTTGAATGGAAGGAGAAGAAATGTGAGATTTCTCTGTGGAGTTATGTCTGTACGTAATGTGTAACGCAAAGTATTGGAATATGATTTGCTTCTCCCGGTAAACGTATTTTGCAAGTGAAACTATATGAACAAGTTGTATATAATTTTGGGGAATTAATTAGTTAGCATCGCAAGCTTTTATTTTATTCAAATTCACTGTGCACTGCCACGCAATATTCTAATGTGAAATTGACATGAATTTTGATATGTGATTAAATTCTGACCATTTTGATGAACATGATTTAACCATAAATTCCATTATTATGGGGCTATATTTGTCCATTGATAGTTATGGATTTTGATAAAGGAAAACTATTTTTTATTTAACATTACCTCCTTGAGTCCTTGTGTGTTTCCGTCGCTTACACACCCTGCATGTGTGCTGTTGCTTCTCTACGTGTTGTGACTTGTGTTGGGGCTGTTCTGGTTATGGTCTGTGTGTAGCCTAAGGGAGATGGGTCAGTGTGTTGGGTATAGAGGGTTTGCCAGTGGGTCTGTGTGTTTTGAGGAAAGGGTCAAACTTCCCCAGTCGTGACCTAACGGACCCCAGAGGGCGCCGGTGCTTTGGACTAAAACCATCAGATTTGAAACAAGGGAGAACAGTCCTTATGGCAGGAGTCAGACCGATACCGAGGGCTGAACATGCCTCAAAGCAATGGAAAACAATGACCCAGGGAGAAAGCGTCAGGAATTTGATCCTATATTATTGTATTATTATTGTAATAACCATTCACAAAAAGCAATAGTAGTTATATTTTTATTCGTATTCGTTTAAATATTAAACACTTGCAAATGGTCTTTCTGATACAAGCTCAATTAGCAACGTACGGTCCTTTTTTTATCGTTTTATTTCACCCTTCAGTCTAACCTGAGGACACACACACACACACTCTGAGTTTACAGATAATCTATAATTAATTGGGGATTCTGAGATATGGAAATGGGGCGAAATGTTAGTTAACTTGCTCTTTTGTCAAGCAGCCTCCGGAGAAAGAGCATCGTCTGCTGGAACAGTGAGAGGGAGGCGACCGGGGATTTACAAATGCATGAGGTTAAGATAAAGAGTATCAGGCCCTTAAATCCGCCTTACTTTCTTCTTTCACCGTGAAAACAAAAGAAAAGACAAGTGAATGTCTGCAATATATGGACATGTCCCTCACAGTCGCCTGCTACGAGTGTATTAGTCTGCATCCTCGCAAGAAAATAAGTGACCACTTGAAAATAAAATCAATCAATAGTTAAACATTCAGAACAACCTTCAGTCCATCGCACCAGGTTTGTTATTATAGCCTTACGATTCTGTGAGACCAGAAAAGCTGTCTGCAACGCTCCGTCCATTGCCTCTTGCTCCATGCTGGTTTTCCAACCAGGCAGCGGCTTGTCTGGCTTCTCCTGTCCGCTGAGTGAGTCTCCTCTCCGGGAAGAGCAGTTTGGAAACCCTATAGGACGCTAAAAAGCCACAGCCTCAGAAAAGTGACGCCTCGGCTGACCACATTTAACACAGGTTACAGCCCTAGTAGTCCGGGAAACAGCAGCCCTGGGTCGAGCTTGGTTCGGGGTGGGTCGGTGTGGGTCTGGTTCAGTTGTAGGCTACTGCAGTAGGATGTATTCGCTGCCAGCAGCCTTATCATAGGATCCCAAAACCCAGCTCAGTCAATTCACCCCTTCGATTTTTTTTCATGAAGGAGAACCGATGTCCTGCTTCCCTACACGATGAAGACCATGTTCAGGTCTCTCTCCTGATAGCGACTGTTAAGAGAGAGAACAAGTTTAAAAGGGTCAGCGTGGAAGGGAACAAAGTTAAACGGACTAATGCCATGAATAGGCCTATATAGATGTATTGTTTTGAATGGGTCTTACATTGTCTGAGGTGTTATGCATGGCTCCACAAAGCCCAGTCCTCCTATGTGGACTGGGAGTTGGTAACATGTGGATGGCTTTGATGCTCATGTATTTGCAGTTTTTTATTTATTTTCTAAGGTGATGCTTGTGTAGGCTATAGGCTACTTTCTATTGATCACGAGATAAATGTTTACCCTCGTACCGTCACAAAAAAACACATTATAAACACGTTGTTATTTTAACCCGTATCTTCTAATGACTGGTTCCTTTCTTATAATGTAGCCTATGCATTAGGCATATCTATCTACTATGTCATATACATACTGCTATGTTCTTGACACCCATAGACGCGTAGACCAATCTATGCTCTTCTATGCTCTACAATAAGTCAATTCCATGCTACAGTATTTAACCTTTTAAATACTCTTAAAACATAATGAAGGAAGAACGTAATGTAGGCCTTCTAATTTAGACTTTATTAGTTGACTTTGCATCAAGTTATGATATTGAGATTGAATGTATATGTAAATAAATATCATACCCACCTTTCAGATAAGGCCGGCGTGTTCCTCCACTGTATAGGCCTAAACGCCTGTTCTCTTCAGTTTTTCATAGCCAGACATATGCTTTCTTGTTCTGTCATAGTTTCACAACTATGTAATAAACATATCGACATTGTGTTCAATATTGACAACATGCCCTTGTTCAATCGGTTTACACATTTACAACACATTTACAACACAGTTAAACACATTCAATTAGTCTCTATCTGAAACAGGGTTCTAAGTAAGCCTCTTCAATCTGTGCATCTCTCAAGATTCCACATATTTAAATCCAGTAGATCAAATATTATCCTATATATTTAATAAAATCAGGATATAAAAATAAGCAAACGCATCAATACATTTGGAATATATACTGACATTCTGAACAGCTTTAACATAATTCTATATTATATATGTGCCTTGCACCGGGTGGCATATCAGGCTATAGTTTTGTCCTCATCTGTGGACCTTTATATAAAAAAAGGATGAATTCTCAAATTCTATACCCTATTTGGTTAACAGGAAATGGCTATTTGTTGTTCTGCATGTCTTTGGACTGACCGGTAAAACCGTAAAAAAATTCCCCGGTTAAGATCACTTTGGTCTATCTGACGAGTTCCGTCCTACGGGCTTTGCTCTGGACAGGGGCTCAGTGCGTCATTTGCAATGTGGAGACTGTTGATCAGCTCGCTAATTACACCTTTCTCTGTGTTCCTCTCTCTCTTCCTCTCTCTCCCACCCTCTCTCATTCGCCCTCTCTCTTCCATTCCCAGAGTGCATATCGGGAATAGACACACAAAGACATGCGCACTCAACTTAATCAGCCATTTTTTTAAACAGGGCTAAAACGATAATAATTAGCAGAATAAAGACATATCGGATTTTCATTTCCTTTCCGCCGTTTCTCGACCCCTCCACAACCGAAACTGAGAGGCTGCAGTCGAGACATCTTCCACCGATCGGACCCAAAGGATAGCTTTCATACCGTTTGCCATTTTGTATGTTTATTTTTTTTCAATAAAGTTGGAAGGATTATACATTTTTTCCCCTTTTTCCATTTTTGTGTTATCATATTTCGCAACCATTGGATGTGACTTTGTTTTGAAACCAAAAACAGGAGACGAGAGGGAACGAACTGCGGGGGGTAGAAAGTAAGTTTTTTTCTATAAGTTTTATTGAGTAGTGGGTGTTAAATTCAGGTCAAATATTGAATATCTATTTAGGTGGATCCCGCAGAATGTTTGACATAGCGCTCAGCAGATAACAGCTGTTTTCATGCGGTATGTTTCCGGCCAGAGCCCAGCCTAGCTTTGCCTTGGAAAACATACCGCATATTGAGGTGTTTGTTGAAGTCCTGCTTTGGTTTAACTAGCAGAGAATTGTCACGGGCCAGACGAAAGCCTTTACGTGAGTGTCATTGCCATTGCTGCCTCGGCCAAATCTGCTCTCAAAGTTTGCTAGGGTTTGTCTGATTCCGATCATATGTCATACTATCTGTGAAATACAACGGAAAACAAATCGTTACATGATATCACGTATTTCCCCGGTGTGGCTTGGTTAATAATTACGGCGCTAGACTAGACGTAACGAGGTCCGATCTCTGGTGGTCTAGGATACGTGAATGTTTTATCCCTGTTGTTTTCCCCCGGTGAAAGAGTTCTGCCTGGTTTCAGTGCTGGACCACTTGTAAAAGCTGGACCTGGCGGTTCGGCAGTTAGGCTACAATGTATCCATTCATATATTTTCTGATAATGTCGCTATCTTCCTCACGTTATTGTTACGTTTCACACCGTATAAATTCTTAAGCGACGCGAAGAGCAACACGATTTACACCGTCACGCTTATATATTGTTTAGATAGATGCATGTATTGTCTTTTTAAATTATACTATTGAGATTCAATGTATATTCAATGTATAATGGTCCTACAATTCCCAAGTACCTGCTGCGTGTAAAGGAGTAGCCATTGTACCGAGGCGTGGGTGGCTGTGTCGCCGGGGGAGGAGACCAGTCGTTGGGCTACTGATAGCACGCAGGTCCCCTGGATCCAGAAACTCACGGTTCTTAAATCTTTTTGATAAAATATTAAAAACCGGCATTGGTGAAAAAAGAGCGTAAGAGGCCCAAACTCTTCATTATGTGTTCTCTATTTTCTTTACTCTTGTCCTATTGCCGTAACGTAAGATTCATGTTCTCCCCATTCATTCGCTTTGATGGGTTCATATTTGTTCTCCATATAATGAATTGTCCTTTCATTGCCAGTGATGAGGTTTCAGCCCAGGCTGCGGTGGTGAGTTGTCTATACATGCTGATGGTTTAGTGTAACTTGGGGTACAGAGGAGAGGTGAGGAGAGGGGCTGTGGTAGGTGTTTTGCCTGATGGCTGGTTTGAGGTAGAACCTTGGCTGGGATTGGGACACGACAGTGACAGGGACATCGATCGCTTGCATTAAGAGAGAGAAAAAAACCCACCGGGACACAAGAGGCAGCTTCAAACTCCGGTATGTAAGGTTGTGTGTGTGTTCGCGCTCTCCGCTCGCTCTTTCTAGGGCACATCAGCAGCATGATGATATTTCTACTGGATATCAACTACGGCTTTCTCTTCTTCCGCATATTAGGACGATTTTTAAATTTCTTTGTTTTTGCTTTGATTTAAGGGAAAATCATTTGAGCTATTTTCGGGTATTTGTAGTTCTTTAGCTAGATACATAACTTTGGAAACAAATGCATCCACCCTTTGTATTTTATGGATTTACGATCTTTTTTAATTAAGGACTGTTGGACTAAAGCAAAAATGAGGACTGCAGAAATAATTTTACCATTGTACAATTTTGGATACAATTATTGTGATAAATATTTGTATTCAATTATTATTATTATTATAATTATGCTGCAATAGTGGTTTGGAACTATGACTGGCATATTTTAAGGATATGTCCAACGAATTACATTTGTTAATTTTTGTGCATTAATGAGTTTGAGAATTAAAGTTGATATAACCTATTTGAGACCTTTTAACATTTATCTGAATAGTGGTGATTTGGGAGCAATGGGTGTTCAATGCTTGGTAGTGAAATTCATGTATGCTACTAATATTTTATTTCTAATAAGCTATGCAACACTCCATTTAACGATGTGTAAAACCCCCCAAAAAGGAAATGATGAGAAAAGATGGAAAAATTTAATTACAGTGAGTTTCGTCAGAATTTGTGATGTAATTGTCTCTCAGACCATGGCTGCGTCCTTTCTCTGTCTCAGTCCTGTTCCTAAGGCAATGCTACTGAGCCTTCAGTTTGTCTGACGACTCCGCGTTGGTTTTGTTTTACTGTGATGATGAATATTCTGATTATTACAGCAATGTTATTACTGTGTGTGTGCGCGCGCACGCACGCGCCTGCGTTATATAGCACATTAGCCCGGGTTTAAAGCAAGCCTCAGATAGGGGATTGAGGATGTGTTTGACCTATACTGCCAGTCTTGGAGGACAATTGAAAATGAGGAGTAAACGCTGTAATTGGTTATTATCAAAAACAATGCAAGGCGTTTCAGTACATCAATGTGCTTACAACAGGAGAAGGTAAAGGCGGCAGAGAGTGGTAATAACAGAATATATATAACAGCGCTTCTACATCTGCCTTGCTTGCTGTTTGGGGTTTTAGGCTGGGTTTCTGTGTAGCACTTTGTGACATCGGCTGATGTAAAAAGGGCTGTATTAATACATTTGATTGAAATTTGATTGTATAATAACACGTGTATTAGTGTGTATAAAACACATCGAGCCAATGGGGACAGGAAGGGACACAAAACAAGAGACAGCCCCATGGTTCTTCTGTGTAAAGGCTTATAGTTTAACTGCATTTATAACTCACAAGATCCTGTATTAGTGCTTCTCATATGATTCAACATCTTCCACAGCTAAAAGCACATTTCATCATTACAACCTTAATCAAGGTGCTACTAGAGAGAAAGACAATAGGGGGAAGAAGAAGGGATAGGAGAAGAGAGGGACAGGGGCAGGGAGAGGGAGAGAGGGAGAGGGGCAGGGAGAGAGATAGAGGGAGAGGAGCAGGGAGATATATAGGGGACGAGAGGGAGAGGGGCAGGGAGAAAGCGAGGAAGAGGGAAAGTGGCAGGGAGAGAGTGAGGAAGAGAGGGAGAGTGGCAGGGAGAGGGATAGAGGGAGAGTGGCAGGGAGAGGGATAGAGGGAGAGGAGCAGGGAGAGAGATAGAGGAGAGGAGCAGGGAGAGAGATAGAGGAAGAGATGGAGAGGGGCAGGGAGAGAGTAAGAAAGAGAGGGAGAATTGCAGGGAGAAAGATAGAGACGAAACCTCCCTATAACTCTCCCCGGGCAGGCAGGCATATCCAGCAGGAAGATTGGCTTCAGCCTCTCTTCGGGTCGACGATGTGTCATTTCCACCCAGCCTCATCACCCTCTACCTATCTGATATTAATGGGAAAATCAATATTTCAGGGATTAAATTTCCCTCCTTCATTTTTTATGGTTTCTACCTCAATAAGTCTCTCTTCTAATAGATGGAAGTCAGAGAGAGAGAGAGAGAGAGAGAGAGAGAGAGAGAGAGAGAGAGAGAGAGAGAGAGAGAGAGAGAGAGAGAGAGAGAGAGAGAGAGAGAGAGAGAGAGAGAGAGAGAGAGAGAGAGAGAGAGAGAGAGAGAGAGAGAGAGAGAGAGAGAGAGAGAGAGAGAGAGAGAGAGAGAGAGAGAGAGAGAGAGAGAGAGAGAAAGAGAATTGCAACAAGCCTATCTTCCTGCATTTTAACGTTTTTTTCCCTGTAGATCTCTATAGGATGTAGTCAGGAGGACAGTCTCACTGCTTTACCGATCAGACTAAAGGTAGAAAGGGGAAAAATATGAGTCTGGTTGAATACATAAGACGGCCTAGTAATCCAAGTAGTAGTTATTACTAAAGAGAAGATGCCTTACACACACACACACACACACACACACACACACACACACACACACACACACACACACACACACACACACACACACACACACACACACACACACACACACACACACACACACACACACACACACACACACACACACTTCGGTTATTTCTAAATCCCCATCATTGAATGCCACGGTCGGGTGAGCAGAATGACTTTGTACACACCAGACAGTCAAGTAAGGCTCTCTTTTTTTTTCTTCATTTTTAACAGAAGGAAGTGGATGTATCTTGGAGAAATTGTAAATGTGGTGTTTGATATGTGGTTAGTGTGTGTGATGTATGGAAGTTAATGAAATGTCCTAGCAGCAGTAGCCTGTATGATTATACAGGCACAGATGCATTACCACAGTCATACGCATCTCATTTTCACATGGAATAGACTGTGACTCCTGTGGCCCTGCAGACCTTCATTAAGAGACAGTACAACTGTGGACACCTGCTTATTCCACCTTCCTTCCTCTACCATCTGGTGTGTGTCAAACAGCTGTGTGATTTCCATATGTGCTAGTGATATTGTTCTCAGTTTTTCTTCTTATTAGACTGACCTAGATTTGAGAGAGGGATAGCTATTGATAGAGGGACAGAGTGAGACAGTCCTGTGTGGCTCAGTTGGTAGAGCTTGGGTTTTCCAACGCCAGGGTTGTGGGTTTGATTCCCAAGGGAGAAAATTACAAAAATGTATTCACTGACTACTGTATGTTGCTCTGGATAAGAGTGTCTACTAAATGACTGGAATGTAAAGAGAGGGGCGATAGGTTTGTAATCGTAGCAGCAGCGACGCTTGGATGCACAGCCGTTAGGATGTGAAAGGCACATCCTGTTACTAAAACACTCATATTCTGCTCTCTTCCTGTGCCTCCAGTCCTTCATTTAATTTTTCCCTCTTTCATTTAATTTGGGATGAGATGTAGGCTAGTGTCGGTCAGTGCTCTTTTTAATGGTTTTAATGTGAGGTTAGAGTTACACACCGGGTTAATACAGTCCACACTAATTCTCTCCCCATACAGTCACTCAGTTAACAGGAAACAACCTGGTTCTCTCCCCATACAGTCACTCAGTTAACAGGAAACAACCTGGTTCTCTCCCCATACAGTCACTCAGTTAACAGGAAACAACCTGGTTCTCTCCCCATACAGTCACTCAGTTTAATGGAAACAACCTGGTTCTCTCCCCATACAGTCACTCAGTTTAAAGGAAACAACCTGGTTCTCTCCCCATACAGTCACTCAGTTAACAGGAAACAACCTGGTTCTCTCCCCATACAGTCATTCAGTTAACAGGAAACAACCTGGTTCTCTCCCCATACAGTCACTCAGTTAACAGGAAACAACCTGGTTCTCTCCCCATACAGTCACTCAGTTTAATGGAAACAACCTGGTTCTCTCCCCATACAGTCACTCAGTTAACAGGAAACAACCTGGTTCTCTCCCCATACAGTCACTCAGTTAACAGGAAACAACCTGGTTCTCTCCCCATACAGTCACTCAGTTAACAGGAAACAACCTGGTTTTCTCCCCATACAGTCACTCAGTTTAAAGGAAACAACCTGGTTCTCTCCCCATACAGTCACTCAGTTTAAAGGAAACAACCTGGTTCTCTCCCCATACTGTCACTCAGTTAACAGGAAACAACCTGGTTCTCTCCCCATACAGTCACTCAGTTTAAAGGAAACAACCTGGTTCTCTCCCCATACAGTCACTCAGTTTAATGGAAACAACCTGGTTCTCTCCCCATACAGTCACTCAGTTAACAGGAACCAACCTGGTTCTCTCCCCATACAGTCACTCAGTTTAAAAGAAACAACCTGGTTCTCTCCCCATACAGTCACTCAGTTTAAAAGAAACAACCTGGTTCTCTCCCCATACAGTCACTCAGTTTAAAAGAAACAACCTGGTTCTCTCCCCATACAGTCACTCAGTTTAATGGAAACAACCTGGTTCTCTCCCCATACAGTCACTCAGTTTAAAGGAAACAACCTGGTTCTCTCCCCATACAGTCACTCAGTTAACAGGAAACAACCTGGTTCTCTCCCCATACAGTCACTCAGTTTAAAGGAAACAACCTGGTTCTCTCCCCATACAGTCACTCAGTTTAATGGAAACAACCTGGTTCTCTCCCCATACAGTCACTCAGTTTAATGGAAACAACCTGGTTCTCTCCCCATACAGTCACTCAGTTTAAAGGAAACAACCTGGTTCTCTCCCCATACAGTCACTCAGTTTAAAGGAAACAACCTGGTTCTCTCCCCATACAGTCACTCAGTTTAATGGAAACAACCTGGTTCTCTCCCCATACAGTCACTCAGTTTAATGGAAACAACCTGGTTCTCTCCCCATACAGTCACTCAGTTTAAAGGAAACAACCTGGTTCTCTCCCCATACAGTCACTCAGTTTAATGGAAACAACCTGGTTCTCTCCCCATACAGTCACTCAGTTAACAGGAAACAACCTGGTTCTCTCCCCATACAGTCACTCAGTTTAAAAGAAACAACCTGGTTCTCTCCCCATACAGTCACTCAGTTTAAAAGAAACAACCTGGTTCTCTCCCCATACAGTCACTCAGTTTAAAAGAAACAACCTGGTTCTCTCCCCATACAGTCACTCAGTTTAAAGGAAACAACCTGGTTCTCTCCCCATACAGTCACTCAGTTTAAAGGAAACAACCTGGTTCTCTCTCCATACAGTCACTCAGTTTAATGGAAACAACCTGGTTCTCTCCGCATACAGTCACTCAGTTTAATGGAAACAACCTGGTTCTCTCCCCATACAGTCACTCAGTTTAAAGGAAACAACCTGGTTCTCTCTCCATACAGTCACTCAGTTAACAGGAAACAACCTGGTTCTCTCCCCATACAGTCACTCAGTTTAATGGAAACAACCTGGTTCTCTCCCCATACAGTCACTCAGTTTAAAGGAAACAACCTGGTTCTCTCCCCATACAGTCACTCAGTTTAAAGGAAACAACCTGGTTCTCTCCCCATACAGTCACTCAGTTTAAAGGAAACAACCTGGTTCTCTCCCCATACAGTCACTCAGTTTAATGGAAACAACCTGGTTTTCTCCCCATACAGTCACTCAGTTTAATGGAAACAACCTGGTTCTCTCCCCATACAGTCACTCAGTTTAATGGAAACAACCTGGTTCTCTCCCCATACAGTCACTCAGTTTAATGGAAACAACCTGGTTCTCTCCCCATACAGTCACTCAGTTTAAAGGAAACAACCTGGTTCTCTCTCCATACAGTCACTCAGTTAACAGGAAACAACCTGGTTCTCTCTCCATACAGTCACTCAGTTAACAGGAAACAACCTGGTTCTCTCCCCATACAGTCACTCAGTTTAAAGGAAACAACCTGGTTCTCTCCCCATACAGTCACTCAGTTTAATGGAAACAACCTGGTTCTCTCCCCATACAGTCACTCAGTTTAATGGAAACAACCTGGTTCTCTCCCCATACAGTCACTCAGTTTAAAGGAAACAACCTGGTTCTCTCCCCATACAGTCACTCAGTTTAATGGAAACAACCTGGTTCTCTCCCCATACAGTCACTCAGTTTAAAGGAAACAACCTAGTTCTCTCCCCATACAGTCACTCAGTTTAAAGGAAACAACCTGGTTCTCTCCCCATACAGTCACTCAGTTTAATGGAAACAACCTGGTTCTCTCCCCATACAGTCACTCAGTTAACAGGAAACAACCTGGTTCTCTCCCCATACAGTCACTCAGTTTAAAGGAAACAACCTGGTTCTCTCCCCATACAGTCACTCAGTTAACAGGAAACAACCTGGTTCTCTCCCCATACAGTCACTCAGTTAACAGGAAACAACCTGGTTCTCTCCCCATACAGTCACTCAGTTAACAGGAAACAACCTGGTTCTCTCCCCATACAGTCACTCAGTTTAATGGAAACAACCTGGTTCTCTCCCCATACAGTTACTCAGTTTAAAGGAAACAACCTGGTTCTCTCCCCATACAGCCACTCAGTTTAAAGGAAACAACCTGGTTCTCTCCCCATACAGTCACTCAGTTTAATGGAAACAACCTGGTTCTCTCCCCATACAGTCACTCAGTTTAAAGGAAACAACCTGGTTCTCTCCCCATACAGTCACTCAGTTTAAAAGAAACAACCTGGTTCTCTCCCCATACAGTCACTCAGTTTAAAAGAAACAACCTGGTTATCTCCCCATACAGTCACTCAGTTTAAAAGAAACAACCTGGTTCTCTCCCCATACAGTCACTCAGTTTAAAGGAAACAACCTGGTTCTCTCCCCATACAGTCACTCAGTTTAAAGGAAACAACCTGGTTCTTTCTCCATACAGTCACTCAGTTTAATGGAAACAACCTGGTTCTCTCCGCATACAGTCACTCAGTTTAATGGAAACAACCTGGTTCTCTCCCCATACAGTCACTCAGTTTAAAGGAAACAACCTGGTTCTCTCTCCATACAGTCACTCAGTTAACAGGAAACAACCTGGTTCTCTCCCCATACAGTCACTCAGTTTAATGGAAACAACCTGGTTCTCTCCCCATACAGTCACTCAGTTTAAAGGAAACAACCTGGTTCTCTCCCCATACAGTCACTCAGTTTAAAGGAAACAACTTGGTTCTCTCCCCATACAGTCACTCAGTTTAAAGGAAACAACCTGGTTCTCTCCCCATACAGTCACTCAGTTTAAAGGAAACAACCTGGTTCTCTCCCCATACAGTCACTCAGTTTAATGGAAACAACCTGGTTCTCTCCCCATGCAGTCACTCAGTTTAATGGAAACAACCTGGTTCTCTCCCCATACAGTCACTCAGTTTAATGGAAACAACCTGGTTCTCTCCCCATACAGTCACTCAGTTTAAAGGAAACAACCTGGTTCTCTCCCCATACAGTCACTCAGTTTAATGGAAACAACCTGGTTCTCTCCCCATGCAGTCACTCAGTTTAATGGAAACAACCTGGTTCTCTCCCCATACAGTCACTCAGTTTAATGGAAACAACCTGGTTCTCTCCCCATACAGTCACTCAGTTTAAAGGAAACAACCTGGTTCTCTCTCCATACAGTCACTCAGTTAACAGGAAACAACCTGGTTCTCTCTCCATACAGTCACTCAGTTAACAGGAAACAACCTGGTTCTCTCCCCATACAGTCACTCAGTTTAAAGGAAACAACCTGGTTCTCTCTCCATACAGTCACTCAGTTAACAGGAAACAACCTGGTTCTCTCCCCATACAGTCACTCAGTTAACAGGAAACAACCTGGTTCTCTCCCCATACAGTCACTCAGTTTAATGGAAACAACCTGGTTCTCTCCCCATACAGTCACTCAGTTTAAAGGAAACAACCTGGTTCTCTCTCCATACAGTCACTCAGTTAACAGGAAACAACCTGGTTCTCTCCCCATACAGTCACTCAGTTAACAGGAAACAACCTGGTTCTCTCCCCATACAGTCACTCAGTTTAATGGAAACAACCTGGTTCTCTCCCCATACAGTCACTCAGTTTAAAGGAAACAACCTGGTTCTCTCCCCATACAGCCACTCAGTTTAAAGGAAACAACCTGGTTCTCTCCCCATACAGTCACTCAGTTTAATGGAAACAACCTGGTTCTCTCCCCATACAGTCACTCAGTTTAAAGGAAACAACCTGGTTCTCTCCCCATACAGTCACTCAGTTTAAAAGAAACAACCTGGTTCTCTCCCCATACAGTCACTCAGTTTAAAAGAAACAACCTGGTTATCTCCCCATACAGTCACTCAGTTTAAAAGAAACAACCTGGTTCTCTCCCCATACAGTCACTCAGTTTAAAGGAAACAACCTGGTTCTCTCCCCATACAGTCACTCAGTTTAAAGGAAACAACCTGGTTCTTTCTCCATACAGTCACTCAGTTTAATGGAAACAACCTGGTTCTCTCCGCATACAGTCACTCAGTTAACAGGAAACAACCTGGTTATCTCCCCATACAGTCACTCAGTTTAAAAGAAACAACCTGGTTCTCTCCCCATACAGTCACTCAGTTTAAAGGAAACAATCTGGTTCTTTCTCCATACAGTCACTCAGTTTAAAGGAAACAACCTGGTTCTCTCCCCATACAGTCACTCAGTTTAAAGGAAACAACCTGGTTCTTTCTCCATACAGTCACTCAGTTTAAAGGAAACAACCTGGTTCTCTCTCCATACAGTCACTCAGTTAACAGGAAACAACCTGGTTCTCTCCCCATACAGTCACTCAGTTTAATGGAAACAACCTGGTTCTCTCCCCATACAGTCACTCAGTTTAAAGGAAACAACCTGGTTCTCTCCCCATACAGTCACTCAGTTTAAAGGAAACAACTTGGTTCTCTCCCCATACAGTCACTCAGTTTAAAGGAAACAACCTGGTTCTCTCCCCATACAGTCACTCAGTTTAAAGGAAACAACCCGGTTCTCTCCCCATACAGTCACTCAGTTTAATGGAAACAACCTGGTTCTCTCCCCATGCAGTCACTCAGTTTAATGGAAACAACCTGGTTCTCTCCCCATACAGTCACTCAGTTTAATGGAAACAACCTGGTTCTCTCCCCATACAGTCACTCAGTTTAAAGGAAACAACCTGGTTCTCTCTCCATACAGTCACTCAGTTAACAGGAAACAACCTGGTTCTCTCTCCATACAGTCACTCAGTTAACAGGAAACAACCTGGTTCTCTCCCCATACAGTCACTCAGTTTAAAGGAAACAACCTGGTTCTCTCCCCATACAGTCACTCAGTTTAATGGAAACAACCTGGTTCTCTCCCCATACAGTCACTCAGTTTAAAGGAAACAACCTGGTTCTCTCCCCATACAGTCACTCAGTTTAATGGAAACAACCTGGTTCTCTCCCCATGCAGTCACTCAGTTTAATGGAAACAACCTGGTTCTCTCCCCATACAGTCACTCAGTTTAATGGAAACAACCTGGTTCTCTCCCCATACAGTCACTCAGTTTAAAGGAAACAACCTGGTTCTCTCCCCATACAGTCACTCAGTTTAATGGAAACAACCTGGTTCTCTCCCCATACAGTCACTCAGTTTAATGGAAACAACCTGGTTCTCTCCCCATACAGTCACTCAGTTTAATATGGAAACAACCTGGTTCTCTCCCCATACAGTCACTCAGTTTAAAGGAAACAACCTGGTTCTCTCCCCATACAGTCACTCAGTTAACAGGAAACAACCTGGTTCTCTCCCCATACAGTCACTCAGTTAACAGGAAACAACCTGGTTCTCTCCCCATACAGTCACTCAGTTTAAAGGAAACAACCTGGTTCTCTCCCCATACAGTCACTCAGTTAACAGGAAACAACCTGGTTCTCTCCCCATACAGTCACTCAGTTAACAGGAAACAACCTGGTTCTCTCCCCATACAGTCACTCAGTTTAATGGAAACAACCTGGTTCTCTCCCCATACAGTCACTCAGTTTAAAGGAAACAACCTGGTTCTCTCCCCATACAGTCACTCAGTTTAACAGGAAACAACCTGGTTCTCTCCCCATACAGTCACTCAGTTAACAGGAAACAACCTGGTTCTCTCCCCATACAGTCACTCAGTTTAATGGAAACAACCTGGTTCTCTCCCCATACAGTCACTCAGTTTAAAGGAAACAACCTGGTTCTCTCCCCATACAGTCACTCAGTTTAAAGGAAACAACCTGGTTCTCTCCCCATACAGTCACTCAGTTTAATGGAAACAACCTGGTTCTCTCCCCATACAGTCACTCAGTTTAATAGGAAACAACCTGGTTCTCTCCCCATACAGTCACTCAGTTTAAAGGAAACAACCTGGTTCTCTCCCCATACAGTCACTCAGTTTAATGGAAACAACCTGGTTCTCTCCCCATACAGTCACTCAGTTTAAAGGAAACAACCTGGTTCTCTCCCCATACAGTCACTCAGTTTAAAGGAAACAACCTGGTTCTCTCCCCATACAGTCACTCAGTTTAATGGAAACAACCTGGTTCTCTCCCCATACAGTCACTCAGTTTAACAGGAAACAACCTGGTTCTCTCCCCATACAGTCACTCAGTTTAAAGGAAACAACCTGGTTCTCTCCCCATACAGTCACTCAGTTAACAGGAAACAACCTGGTTCTCTCCCCATACAGTCACTCAGTTAACAGGAAACAACCTGGTTCTCTCCCCATACAGTCACTCAGTTAACAGGAAACAACCTGGTTCTCTCCCCATACAGTCACTCAGTTTAATGGAAACAACCTGGTTCTCTCCCCATACAGTCACTCAGTTTAAAGGAAACAACCTGGTTCTCTCTCCATACAGTCACTCAGTTAACAGGAAACAACCTGGTTCTCTCCCCATACAGTCACTCAGTTTAATGGAAACAACCTGGTTCTCTCCCCATACAGTCACTCAGTTTAAAGGAAACAACCTGGTTCTCTCCCCATACAGTCACTCAGTTTAATGGAAACAAACTGGTTCTCTCCCCATACAGTCACTCAGTTTAAAGGAAACAACCTGGTTCTCTCCCCATACAGTCACTCAGTTTAAAGGAAACAACCTGGTTCTCTCTCCATACAGTCACTCAGTTAACAGGAAACAACCTGGTTCTCTCCCCATACAGTCACGCAGTTTAATGGAAACAACCTGGTTCTCTCCCCATACAGTACAGTCACTCAGTTTAATGGAAACAACCTGGTTCTCTCCCCATACAGTCACTCAGTTTAATGGAAACAACCTGGTTCTCTCCCCATACAGTCACTCAGTTTAAAGGAAACAACCTGGTTCTCTCCCCATACAGTCACTCAGTTTAAAGGAAACAACCTGGTTCTCTCCCCATACAGTCACTCAGTTTAAAGGAAACAACCTGGTTCTCTCCCCATACAGTCACTCAGTTTAAAGGAAACAACCTGGTTCTCTCTCCATACAGTCACTCAGTTAACAGGAAACAACCTGGTTCTCTCCCCATACAGTCACTCAGTTTAATGGAAACAACCTGGTTCTCTCCCCATACAGTCACTCAGTTTAAAGGAAACAACCTGGTTCTCTCCCCATACAGTCACTCAGTTTAAAGGAAACAACCTGGTTCTCTCCCCATACAGTCACTCAGTTTAAAGGAAACAACCTGGTTCTCTCCCCATACAGTCACTCAGTTTAAAGGAAACAACCTGGTTCTCTCCCCATACAGTCACTCAGTTTAAAGGAAACAACCTGGTTCTCTCCCCATACAGTCACTCAGTTTAATGGAAACAACCTGGTTCTCTCCCCATACAGTCACTCAGTTTAACAGGAAACAACCTGGTTCTCTCCCCATACAGTCACTCAGTTTAAAGGAAACAACCTGGTTCTCTCCCCATACAGTCACTCAGTTTAATGGAAACAACCTGGTTCTCTCCCCATACAGTCACTCAGTTTAATGGAAACAACCTGGTTCTCTCCCCATACAGTCACTCAGTTTAAAGGAAACAACCTGGTTCTCTCTCCATACAGTCACTCAGTTTAACAGGAAACAACCTGGTTCTCTCCCCATACAGTCACTCAGTTTAATGGAAACAACCTGGTTCTCTCCCCATACAGTCACTCAGTTTAAAGGAAACAACCTGGTTCTCTCCCCATACAGTCACTCAGTTTAATGGAAACAACCTGGTTCTCTCCCCATACAGTCACTCAGTTTAAAGGAAACAACCTGGTTCTCTCCCCATACAGTCACTCAGTTTAATGGAAACAACCTGGTTCTCTCCCCATACAGTCACTCAGTTTAAAGGAAACAACCTGGTTCTCTCCCCATACAGTCACTCAGTTTAAAGGAAACAACCTGGTTCTCTCCCCATACAGTCACTCAGTTTAAAGGAAACAACCTGGTTCTCTCCCCATACAGTCACTCAGTTAACAGGAAACAACCTGGTTCTCTCCCCATACAGTCACTCAGTTTAACAGGAAACAACCTGGTTCTCTCCCCATACAGTCACTCAGTTTAACAGGAAACAACCTGGTTCTCTCCCCATACAGTCACTCAGTTTAAAGGAAACAACCTGGTTCTCTCCCCATACAGTCACTCAGTTTAACAGGAAACAACCTGGTTCTCTCCCCATACAGTCACTCAGTTTAATGGAAACAACCTGGTTCTCTCCCCATACAGTCACTCAGTTTAAAGGAAACAACCTGGTTCTCTCCCCATACAGTCACTCAGTTTAATGGAAACAACCTGGTTCTCTCCCCATACAGTCACTCAGTTTAAAGGAAACAACCTGGTTCTCTCCCCATACAGTCACTCAGTTTAATGGAAACAACCTGGTTCTCTCCCCATACAGTCACTCAGTTTAATGGAAACAACCTGGTTCTCTCCCCATACAGTCACTCAGTTTAACAGGAAACAACCTGGTTCTCTCCCCATACAGTCACTCAGTTTAACAGGAAAC
>NC_092095.1:15862282-15929782 GCF_045679555.1 Salvelinus alpinus
GTACTTTGAATGTATTGTGTTCATACAGTATTCTAGAAGTATTGTGTTTATAAAGTATTCTAGAAGTATTGTGTTTATCCAGTATTTTATAAGTATTGTGTTTATACAGTATTCAATAACTATTTTGTTTATAGAGTATTCTAGATGTACTGTGTTTATACAATATTCCAGATGTATTGTGTTGATACAGTATTCCTGGTGGTGATAAATTGTTTTGGGGAACAAGGCCCTTGCCAAGCCTCGTTAGGGGATAAGAGGCTAATTAAATATGCATTAGCTGTGACTAAAACAAACACAGCAATGAGATCTGCCCTCATGAATATACGGGGAAGTAATTATTTATCCCCTTGGAGAGGGAGATGGGGAGAGGGGGAGAGAAGGGGGTATGAACAAGATGGTGCCGGAGAAGAAGGCAGACGTTTTACGTGCCCCCAGCCGATTGTGTTTTTTTGTTCGTTTATTTGCGTTGTTTGTAACTTATTTTTTTACTTATTTTGTACATAATGTTTCCGCTACCGTCTCTTAAGACCGAAAATAACTTCTAGACATCAGGACAGCGATTACTCACCATGGACTAGCAGAATCATTTTTCTCCTTTAACGAGTCTGACGAGCCCGACGCGAAAGATATACTGCTTCCTCGGGAACAGGCCCCGATCCCCGTGTTCTGCGTGAAGAGGAGGCGGAGAAAGAGGTGCCGAAGGGCGGGGTGCCTCCTGAGAATTTGTAGGTGATTGATTAAACCCCCACTTCCCTCCATTCTGCTACCAAACTTGCAATCCTTGGAGAAAATGTAATCAACGAGTTACGTGGAAGATTAAACTACCAACAGGACATTAAAAACTGTAACATCTTATGCTTCATGGAGTCATGGCTGAACGACGACAATATCAACATACAGCTGGCTGGTTATAAACTGTAGCGGTAGGATAGAACAGCGGCATCCGGTAAGACAAGGGGCGGTGGACTATGTATTTTCGTAAATAACAGCTGGTGCACGATATCTAAGGAAGTCTCAAGCTATTGCTCACCTGAGGTAGAGTATCTCATGATAAGCTGTAGACCACACTACCTACCGAGAGAGTTTTCATCTGTATTCTTCGTAGCTGTTTACATACCACCGCAGTCAGAGGCTGGCACTAAGACAACATTAAATGAGCTGTATTCCGCCATAAGCAAACAAGAAAACGCTTACCCAGAGGCGGTGCTCCTAGTAGCCGGGTACTTTAATGCAGGGAAACTTAAATCCATTTTACCAAATTTCTGTCAGCATGTTAAATGTGCAACCAAAGGAAAAAGAACTCTGGACCACCTATACTCCACACACAGAGACGCATACAAAGCTCTCCCTTGCCCTCCATTTAGCATATCTGACCATAATTCTATCCTCCTGATTCCTGCTTACAAGCAAAAATTTAAGCAGGACACACCAGTGACTAGATCAATAAAAAAGTGGTCAGATGAGTCAGATGCTAAACTGCAGGACTGTTTTGCGAGCACAGACTGGAATATGTTCCGGGATTCTTCCATTGGCATTGAGGAGTACACCACATCAGTCATTGGCTTCATCAATAAGTGCATTGATGACGTCGTCCCCACAGTGACCATACGTACATACCCCAACCAGAAGCCATGAATTACAGACAGCATCAGCACTGAGCTAAAGGATAGAGCTGCCGCTTCAAGGTGCGGGACTCTAACCCGGAAGCTTATAAGAAATCCTGTTATGCCCTCTGACGAACCATCAAACAGGCAAAGCATCAATACAGGACTAAGATCGAATCGTGCTATACCGGCTCTGATGCTCGTTGGATGTGGCAGGGCTTGCAAACCATTACAGACTACAAAGTGAAGCACAACCGGGAGCTGCCCAGTGACATGAGCCTACCAGACGAGATAAACTACTGTACTTCTATGCTCGCTTCGCGGCAAATAACAATGAAACATGCATGAGAGCACCAGCTGTTCCGGAAGACTGTGTGATCATGCACTCCGCAGCCGATGTGAGTAAGACTTTTAAACAGGTCAACATTCACAAGGCCACAGGTTCAAACGGATTACCAGGACGTGTACTGCGAGCATGCGCTGACCAACTGGCAAGTGTCTTCACAGAGATTTTCAACCTCTCCCTGTCCGAGTCTGTAATACCAACATGTTTTAAGCAGACCACCATATTGCCTGTGCCAAAGAACACTAAGGTAACCTTCCTACATGACTATCGACCTGTAGCACTCACGTCTGTATCCATTAAATGCTTTGAAAGGCTGGTCATGGCTCACATCAACACCATTATCCCAGAAACCCTAGACCCACTCCAATTTGCATACCGTCCCAACAGATCCACAGATGCAATCTCTATTGCTCTCCACACTGCCCTTTCCCACCTGGACAAAAGGAACAACTATGTGAGAATGCTGTTAATTGAGTACAGCTCAGTGTTCAACACCATAGTGCCTTCAAAGCTCATCAATAAGCTAAGGATCCTGGGACTAAACACCTTTCTCTGCAACTGGATCCTGGACTTCCTGACGGGCCACCCCCAGGTGGTGAGGGTAGGTAACAAAACATCTGCAACACTGATCCTCAACACAGGGGCCACTCAGGGGTGCGTGCTCAGTCCCCTCCTGTACTCCTTGTTCACTCATCACTGCACGGCCAGGCACGACTCCAACACCATCATTCAATTTGCCGATGACATAACAGTTACTACCGATGACATAGGCCTGACACCAACAATGACGAGGCAGCCTATAGGGCGGAGGTCAGAGACCTGGCCGTGTGGTGCCAGGACAACAACCTCTCCCTCATCGTGATCAAGATAAAGGAGATGATTGTGGACTACAGGAAAAAGAGGACCTAGCACGCGCCCATTCTCATCGACGGGGCTGCATTTAAGCAGGTTGAGAGCTTCAAGTTCCTTGATGTCCACATCACCAACAAACTAACATGATCCAAGCACACTAAGACAGTCAGGAAGAGGGCACAACAAAACCTATTACCCCTCAGGAGACTGAAATGTTTGGCATGGCTCCTCAGATCCTGAAAAGGTTCTACAGCTGCACCATCGAGAGCATCATGACTGGTTGCATCGCTGCTTCATATGGCAACTGCTCGGCCTCCGACCACAAGGCACAACAGAGGGTAGTGCGAACGGCCCAAGCTTCCTGCCACCCAGGACCTCTATACCAGGCGGTGTCAGAGGAGTGCCCTAGAAATTGTCAAAGACTCCAGCCACCCTAGTCACAGACTGTTCTCTCTGCTACCGCACGGCAAGCTGTACTTGAGCGCCAAGTCTAGGTCCAAGAGGCTTCTAAACAGCTTCTACCCCCAAGCCATAAGACTCCTGAACATCTAGTCCAAATGGCTACCCAGACTATTTACACTGTCCCCCCCCCCCCCCCCGTCTTTACACCACTGCTACTCTCTGTTGTCATCTATATATAGTCACTTTAATAACTCTAGTTGAGGTACATACTACCTCAACTAACCGGTGCCCCCGCACATTATCTCGGTACCCCCCTGTATATAGTCTCGCTATTGTTATTTTACTGCTGCTCTTTAATTGCTTGTTACTTTTCTCTCTTATTCTTATCTGTGTTTATTTGGAAACTGCATTGTTGGTTAGGGGCTCGTAAGTAAGCATTTCACTGTAATGTCTACACCTGTTGTATTAGGCGCATGTGACTAATACAATTTGTTTGATTTGATTTGAACAAAGTGTAAGGGGTATTTACTCACTGTATTTTGGCTACTAGGATAAGAGGGTTGCCTTCAAATGTATTGGCTATAGGGTTGCTACTTGGTTAACACTAGGTTACTGCTGGGTTACTACTGGGTTAACACTAGGTTACTACTGGGTTACTACTGGGTTAACACTAGGTTACTGCTGGGTTACTACTGGGTTAACACTAGGTTACTACTGGGTTACTACTGGGTTAACACTAGGTTACTGCTGGGTTACTACTGGGTTAACACTAGGTTACTACTGGGTTACTACTGGGTTAACACTAGGTTACTGCTGGGTTACTACTGGGTTAACACTAGGTTACTACTGGGTTACTACTGGGTTAACACTAGGTTACTACTGGGTTACTAGTGGGTTAACACTAGGTTACTACTGGGTTACTACTTGGTTTACACTAGGTTACTACTGGGTTAACACTAGGTTACTACTGGGTTAACACTAGGTTAACACTAGGTTACTACTGGGTTACTACTGTGTTACTGCTGGGTTACTACTAGGTTATCTTCTCTGCTCACAGATCCCGATTACGGGATCATTTTCCTAAACAACCCCTGAATTGCAGGGCGCCAAATTCAAAAATATTACTAAAAATATTTATAATCATGCAATCACAAGTGAAATATACCAAAACACAGCTTTGCTTGTTGTTAATCCACCTATTGTGTCAGATTTTGAAAATATGCTTTACAGAGAAAGAAATCCAAGCTTCTGTGAGTGTATCAATCAATGCTACAACAGCTAGCCCCAAATTAGCATGGTCACGAAAGTCAGAAAAGCAATAAAATGAATCGCTTACCTTTGATAATCTTCGGATGTTTGCACTCACGAGACTCCCAGTTACACAATAAATGTTATTTTTGTTCGATAAATATTACTTTTATAACAAAAAAACGCCATTTGGGTTGCGCGTTATTATGAGAAAACTACAGCCTCGTTCCAGTGCTGAAAGGCAGAAGAAAATTCCCAAACGTATCAGATACAAAAAATATTACAAAAAATATTTATAATCATGCAATCACAAGTGAAATATACCAAAACACAGCTTAGCTTGTTGTTAATCCACCTATCGTGTCAGATTTTGAAAATATGCTTTGCAACGAAAGCAATCTAAGCTGTTGTGAGTGTATCAATCAATGCTAGAACAGTTAGCCTTATATTAGCTTATTTAGCTTGGTCATGAAAGTCAGAAAAGCAACAAAATTAATCGCTTACCTTTGATAATCTTCGGATTTTTGCACTCACGAGACTCCCAGTTACACAGCAAATGTTATTTTTGTTCGATAAATATTACTTTTATAACAAAAAAACTACAGCCTCGTTCCGTTCGACGAATATTCCAAAAAGTATCCGTAATGGTCGTAGAAACATGTCAAATGTTTTTTATAATCAATCCTCAGGTTGTTTTTAACAAACATAATCGATAATATTTCAACCGGACCGTAACCTATTCAATAAGAGAGAAAAGGAAAATGGAGAGCTCCCCTCTCGCACACAGGAACTATTCAGAGAACACTTGACTACTTTTGAAAAATCTCGTTAATTTTTCAAAATAAAAGCCTGAAGATATGTCTACAGCATGGTCACAGCCTGAGGAAGCCATTGGAAAAGGAATCTGGTTGATACCCCTTTAAATGGAAGAAAGACTGGCCAGGAAACACAGATTAAAAAAAATAAAAAATCACTTCCGGGTTCGATTTTCTCAGGTTTTTGCCTGCAGAATCAGTTTTGTTATACTCACAGACAATATTTTAACAGTTTTGGAAACTTTGGAGTGTTTTCTATCCTAATCTGTGAATTATATGCATATTCTATTATCTGGACCTGAGAAATAGTCCGTTTACCTTGGGAATGTTATTTAAAAAATAAAGAAAAATCTGACCCCTAGCGTCAAGAAGTTAATTAACACCCGGTTACTACTGGGTTACTACTGGGTTACTACTGTGTTACTGCTGGGATACTACTTGGTTAACACTAGGTTACTATTGGGTTACTACTGGGTTACTACTGGGTTACTACTAGGTTACTATTGGGTTAACACTAGGTTACAACTGGGTTACTATTGGGTTAACACTAGGTTACTACTGGGTTACTACTGGGTTAACACTAGGTTACTACTGGGTTAACACTAGGTTACTACTGGGTTACTACTGGGTTAACACTAGGTTACTACTGGGTTACTACTGGGTTAACACTAGGTTACTACTGGGTTAACACTATGTTACTACTGGGTTACTATTGGGTTAACACTAGGTTACTACTGGGTTACTACTAGGTTACTACTGGGTTAACACTAGGTTACTATTGGGTTAACACTAGGTTACTACTGGGTTAACACTAGGTTACTACTGGGTTACTACTGTGTTACTACTGTGTTACTGCTGGGTTACTACTAGGTTACTACTGGGTTACTACTGGGTTACTACTAAGTTAACACTAGGTTACTACTGGGTTACTACTAGGTTACTACTGGGTTACTACTGTTACTACTGGGTTACTACTAGGTTACTACTAGGTTTCTACTAGGTTACTACTAGTTTACTACTAGGTTAACACTAGGTTACTACTGGTTTACTACTGGGTTACTATTGGACTACTACTAGGTTACTACTGGGTTACTGTTGGGTTACTACTAGGTTACTACTGGGTTACTACTGGACTACTACTGGTTACTACTAGGTTACTACTGGTTACTACTAGGTTACTACTGGGTTATTACTAGGTTACTATTGGGTTACTACTAGGTTACTACTGGGTTACTACTGGGTTACTACTAGGTTACTATTGGGTTAGTACTGGACTACTAATGGACTACTACTGTGTTACTACTGGGTTACTACTGGGTTACTACTGGACTACTAATAGGTTACTACTGGGTTACTACTCTGTCTGTCTTTGTCTGTGTTTTTTTGCGTGTGTTTGTGTCTGTATGTATGAATTATACACGTTTCAGAAGGTAAACTACATAGAGACTACACACACACACACACACACACACACACACACACACACACACACACACACACACACACACACACACACACACACACACACACACACACACACACACACACACAGCCCCAATGTGTTGGAATTTGCCCAATATCAGGAGGCCTGAGCAGGGTAAACCTGTGAAAGCACAGGGCCTTTAAACAAGGCCAAATGTAAAGTGTTGTATGGACTGTATTCTTCATATCTTTTTCCTCAATTTCTCCACTGACCATTTGAATCATAACTGTGGTCATTGTGTTTTGCTGGCCACTCATAATCCTTTGCAAATGTTTTGCTTGACACCATAGTCAAGGTGTTTGATAGCAAAGCAAATGTAAAGCAAAGCAAATCTTGAGCTCTGTACCTCTGAGCTTTAAGCACAGTTAGTGTGTTCGTCTCTGTTTGTGTGTGTGTGTCTTTGTTTTCAGTAAGGATTAACAGTGTGTGTGTGTGTGTGTGTGTGTGTGTGTGTGTGTGTGTGTGTGTGTGTGTGTGTGTGTGTGTGTGTGTGTGTGTGTGTGTGTGTGTGTGTGTGTGTGTGTGTGTGTGTGTGTAAGGATTAGTTTAGGGTGTGTGACTGCTGATCTTGTTGTTGCTCCACTGAGTTGTCATTGACCTCTCAGTCCCCTTGGTGTCGCTTTGAAGGCTTGGCAAACACACACACACACACACACACACACACACACACACACACACACACACACACACACACACACACACACACACACACACACACACACACACACACACACACACACACACACACACACACACACACGCACACACACACTGTGACCTTCTTCTCTTGCTCAGTAATGATAATACTCCAACCAGACAGAAAATAACATAGACTTTAAAATGGTGTCTGGGAAAATAAATAAGATTGTCTCAATGAATCTGTTCATTATTGATATTTTAAATAAAACACAAACTCTTGGTTCTCTGGTTCTCTGGTCTGGTGCAATTAGTTTGGGATGAAGTATACTTGGAATCATACCTTTAAGGATTCATATACCTAGTAATTCCTTTTGGGGTGGGAAATTAGCCCCAATGTAGTTATGACTTTGGTCAAAACATTTTTATACGTTGAGTCACTATTTGTAATTGTTAAAATGTTCTCCCAGGAAGATACTGACTTGGCGTGACTTAGTCAGTAACTTGGAAACCCACTGATTTAGGCTTCCTAGTGTCTTCGTGTGCATAACAGCATGTTTATTTGATAAAGGAATAATCTATGACCATGTTAATTAGGTCTGACAGTCGTTTGTAGTGAAATCCAATTAAAATGCACACTTTTCAACTCTGCACACTTGTTTCAGTCCCTTTTTTCTCCCTTCCCTCCCTCTCTCCCTCTTTCTTACCCTCTACCTTTTTTTCTCCCCCCCCCCCCCCCCCCCGTCAATGGTAGCATAAATAGCAGTGTGTTTTCCTTGTGGTTTTTTAAGAGAGAGAGGGTAAACTCTAAACAGCTGTCTGACAGTTTGTTTAAAAAGCACAAAGACTCCGGTCTAAAGTTCATTTGGAGAGCCCCTGTAATTAGGTAAGAGTTCTAAACCTTAAGTTAATTAGTAATTCTCCTGGCCCAGAAATTAGGACAGTCACGAGCAGGACATCTTACGGTGTGTGTGCGTGTGAAACCTTCCTTCTTCTTTACAGATATATCAGGTCTGCTGTGTGAAACCTTCCTTCTTCTTTACAGATATATCAGGTCTGCTGTGTGAAACCTTCCTTCTTCTTTACAGATATATCAGGTCTGCTGTGTGAAACCTTCCTTCTTCTTTACAGATATATCAGGTCTGCTGTGTGAAACCTTCCTTCTTCTTTACAGATATATCAGGTCTGCTGTGTGAAACCTTCCTTCTTCTTTGCAGATATATCAGGTCTGCTGTGTGAAACCTTCCTTCTTCTTTGCAGATATATCAGGTCTGCTGTGTGAAACCTCAAAGCAAGGGACAACATGCGATTAGCTCATGGCTAGCAGTGGTGGAATGCCTGATGGGATACCTGCTCTGTCATTATGTTGAAGACAATAATGACAGGGTAACACATTCTCTCCCTGGACAGTTTCCTTATAACACAGGGGTTTGACCTTTAAACTTTATTGTCACCCTGTGAAAATGACAGCGCTGAATGCTCAGTTGCCATGTTCAGATGACTCCACAATCAGCAAGCTGTCTCTGTGTTTCTGTGTCTTAATAATATATGTGTCTTGAGACAGGAGAGGAGAGCAGGGGGGGTTGGAAAGATTAGAGGGAGTGTAGGGGTGATATTACTTCTGCTGCCTCAGTGTCTCACAGAATTAGAGGCTAACTAGTCATTTCTGCATACCTGGCCATGGGAGCTATGTGCGTCACAGACTGTGGTTTTGCAGACTTTAGATTACAGTGTGTGTGTGAATGTGTGTGTGTGTGTGTGTGTGTGTGTGTGTGTGTGTGTGTGTGTGTGTGTGTGTGTGTGTGTGTGTGTGTGTGTGTGTGTGTGTGTGTGTGTGTGTGTGTGTGTGTGTGTGTGTGTGTGTGTGTGTGTGTGTGTGTGTGTGTGTGTGTGTGTGTTGATCTAAGCATTGCCAGTATTTGCTCAACCCCTTCTCTGTGTCTTAGCCAGGAGTCCGTCTGTCACCACAGTTCTGTTGTTGATTGCAGATTTCCAACTCTGAGTTCTCTTATTAGCAGCTTTCACTTTTACACTATCACAATAGTCCTTATCACTTTACACGATCACAATAGTCCTTATCACTTTACACGATCACAATAGTCCTTATCACTTTACACGATCACAATAGTCCTTATCACTTTACACGATCACAATAGTCCTTATCACTTTACACGATCACAATAGTCCTTATCACTTTTACACTATCACAATAGTCCTTATCACTTTTACACTATCACAATAGTCCTTATTGCACGGGGGGAGTAACGGATTGCAAAAACACTGTAACTGTTATCCGTTACGCTACCAGCTAAAATATTGTAATCAGATTACAGCTACTTTAAAAAAACGAGATGATTACTTCAAGGATTACTTTTAAATTCAGAAACAATGTTTGACCCCTTTCTGTTTTCTCAATGACACTCAAATCAGCATTGAAAAAAGGTCAAGTTTGTTCCATCTGAGTGAGTCTGACCAGAAGTCAGAGACCAGTATGATGACACACCAAATGTGTTTGATGGATTGCGGAAAAAGCAGGAATAGGTTTTTGTAGGCTACAGTCCAAGCTATGTCTTCCAACGGCGTGACTGCTGTTGGCATCCAAAGATTATACATCCAACTTGAATAAACACTTGGAGGTTAGGACGACAACAGAAGAGGTGTAGCCTACGGGTTATACGAATATCACTTATAACTGATATCTACGTAGCACATTGAATCTCTCATTTAGCTATTTCCTCCTTATGGATTGTGGTTGTTGTGGATGGCTGTTCACAAATGTATTTGTGTATTTTAAGCCAATAATGGTTGAATTGAAGAAGTTTAAGCTGTCTATCAATCATTGTTTTTGCGACCAGGGGTATATTCATATGGAAACTGTTTACAGTTTTAAGGACCAATTGGAAGCAAGCAGAGCAAAACAAGAGTTTCTATTTGACAAATTCA
This sequence comes from Salvelinus alpinus, assembly GCF_045679555.1. NCBI lineage: Eukaryota > Metazoa > Chordata > Actinopteri > Salmoniformes > Salmonidae > Salvelinus > Salvelinus alpinus. The sequence goes on from NC_092095.1 coordinate 15,872,612, forward strand.
GGTAGGTCCCTCCCTGTTTCATTTGCTTCCATTTAAGAAAAATTTTGCAACAGAATTGGAGTAATGCCTACGCACCAGTGGACAGCCAGTGAAAAATGCGCTCTTGCAACAGCTGCATAGTGAGGATCCCAGCCTATAGAACAACAGCTGCATAGTGAGGATCCCAGCCTATAGAACAACAGCTGCATAGTGAGGATCCCAGCCTATAGAATAACAGGTGCATAGTGAGGATCCCAGCCTATGGAATAACAGCTGCATAGTGAGGATCCCAGCCTATAGAATAACAGGTGCATAGTGAGGATCCCAGCCTATAGAATAACAGCTGCATAGTGAGGATCCCAGCCTATAGAACAACAGCTGCATAGTGAGGATCCCAGCCTATAGAACAACAGCTGCATAGTGTGGATCCCAGCCTATAGAACAACAGGTGCATAGTGAGGATCCCAGCCTATGGAACAACAGCTGCATAGTGAGGATCCCAGCCTATAGAACAACAGCTGCATAGTGAGGATCCCAGCCTATAGAATAACAGCTGCATAGTGAGGATCCCAGCCTATAGAACAACAGCTGCATAGTGTGGATCCCAGCCTATAGAACAACAGGTGCATAGTGAGGATCCCAGCCTATAGAACAACAGCTGCATAGTGAGGATCCCAGCCTATAGAACAACAGCTGCATAGTGAGGATCCCAGCCTATAGAATAACAGCTGCATAGTGAGGATCCCAGCCTATAGAATAACAGCTGCATAGTGAGGATCCCAGCCTATAGAATAACAGCTGCATAGTGTGGATCCCAGCCTATAGAACAACAGCTGCATAGTGAGGATCCCAGCCTATAGAACAACAGCTGCATAGTGAGGATCCCAGCCTATAGAACAACAGCTGCATAGTGAGGATCCCAGCCTATAGAACAACAGGTGCATAGTGAGGATCCCAGCCTATAGAACAACAGCTGCATAGTGAGGATCCCAGCCTATAGAACAACAGCTGCATAGTGAGGATCCCAGCCTATAGGAACAACAGCTGCATAGTGAGGATCCCAGCCTATAGAACAACAGCTGCATAGTGAGGATCCCAGCCTATAGAATAACAGGTGCATAGTGAGGATCCCAGCCTATAGAACAACAGCTGCATAGTGAGGATCCCAGCCTATAGAATAACAGGTGCATAGTGAGGATCCCAGCCTATAGAATAACAGCTGCATAGTGAGGATCCCAGCCTATGGAATAACAGGTGCATAGTGAGGATCCCAGCCTATAGAACAACAGCTGCATAGTGAGGATCCCAGCCTATAGAATAACAGCTGCATAGTGAGGATCCCAGCCTATAGAACAACAGCTGCATAGTGAGGATCCCAGCCTATAGAATAACAGCTGCATAGTGAGGATCCCAGCCTATAGAACAACAGCTGCATAGTGAGGATCCCAGCCTATAGAACAACAGCTGCATAGTGAGGATCCCAGCCTATAGAACAACAGCTGCATAGTGAGGATCCCAGCCTATAGAACAACAGCTGCATAGTGAGGATCCCAGCCTATAGAATAACAGGTGCATAGTGAGGATCCCAGCCTATAGAACAACAGCTGCATAGTGAGGATCCCAGCCTATAGAACAACAGCTGCATAGTGAGGATCCCAGCCTATAGAACAACAGCTGCATAGTGAGGATCCCAGCCTATGGAACAACAGCTGCATAGTGAGGATCCCAGCCTATAGAACAACAGCTGCATAGTGAGGATCCCAGCCTATGGAACAACAGCTGCATAGTGAGGATCCCAGCCTATAGAATAACAGCTGCATAGTGAGGATCCCAGCCTATAGAATAACAGCTGCATAGTGAGGATCCCAGCCTATAGAACAACAGCTGCATAGTGAGGATCCCAGCCTATAGAACAACAGCTGCATAGTGAGGATCCCAGCCTATGGAACAACAGGTGCATAGTGAGGATCCCAGCCTATAGAACAACAGCTGCATAGTGAGGATCCCAGCCTATGGAACAACAGCTGCATAGTGAGGATCCCAGCCTATAGAACAACAGCTGCATAGTGAGGATCCCAGCCTATGGAATAACAGCTGCATAGTGAGGATCCCAGCCTATAGAACAACAGCTGCATAGTGAGGATCCCAGCCTATAGAACAACAGCTGCATAGTGAGGATCCCAGCCTATAGAACAACAGCTGCATAGTGAGGATCCCAGCCTATAGAACAACAGCTGCATAGTGAGGATCCCAGCCTATAGAACAACAGGTGCATAGTGAGGATCCCAGCCTATAGAATAACAGGTGCATAGTGAGGATCCCAGCCTATAGAACAACAGCTGCATAGTGAGGATCCCAGCCTATGGAACAACAGCTGCATAGTGAGGATCCCAGCCTATAGAACAACAGCTGCATAGTGAGGATCCCAGCCTATGGAACAACAGCTGCATAGTGAGGATCCCAGCCTATAGAATAACAGGTGCATAGTGAGGATCCCAGCCTATAGAATAACAGCTGCATAGTGAGGATCCCAGCCTATGGAATAACAGGTGCATAGTGAGGATCCCAGCCTATAGAATAACAGGTGCATAGTGAGGATCCCAGCCTATAGAATAACAGGTGCATAGTGAGGATCCCAGCCTATAGAATAACAGCTGCATAGTGAGGATCCCAGCCTATAGAACAACAGCTGCATAGTGAGGATCCCAGCCTATAGAACAACAGCTGCATAGTGAGGATCCCAGCCTATAGAACAACAGCTGCATAGTGAGGATCCCAGCCTATAGAACAACAGCTGCATAGTGAGGATCCCAGCCTATAGAACAACAGCTGCATAGTGAGGATCCCAGCCTATAGAACAACAGCTGCATAGTGAGGATCCCAGCCTATAGAACAACAGGTGCATAGTGAGGATCCCAGCCTATAGAACAACAGCTGCATAGTGAGGATCCCAGCCTATAGAATAACAGCTGCATAGTGTGGATCCCAGCCTATAGAATAACAGCTGCGTAGTGAGGATCCCAGCCTATAGAACAACAGCTGCATAGTGAGGATCCCAGCCTATAGAATAACAGCTGCATAGTGAGGATCCCAGCCTATAGAATAACAGGTGCATAGTGTGGATCCCAGCCTATAGAACAACAGCTGCATAGTGAGGATCCCAGCCTATAGAACAACAGCTGCATAGTGAGGATCCCAGCCTATAGAACAACAGCTGCATAGTGAGGATCCCAGCCTATAGAACAACAGCTGCATAGTGAGGATCCCAGCCTATAGAATAACAGCTGCATAGTGAGGATCCCAGCCTATGGAATAACAGCTGCATAGTGAGGATCCCAGCCTATAGAACAACAGCTGCATAGTGAGGATCCCAGCCTATAGAACAACAGCTGCATAGTGAGGATCCCAGCCTATGGAACAACAGCTGCATAGTGAGGATCCCAGCCTATAGAACAACAGCTGCATAGTGAGGATCCCAGCCTATAGAACAACAGCTGCATAGTGAGGATCCCAGCCTATAGAACAACAGCTGCATAGTGAGGATCCCAGCCTATAGAATAACAGCTGCATAGTGAGGATCCCAGCCTATAGAATAACAGCTGCATAGTGAGGATCCCAGCCTATAGAATAACAGCTGCATAGTGAGGATCCCAGCCTATAGAATAACAGCTGCATAGTGAGGATCCCAGCCTATAGAATAACAGCTGCATAGTGAGGATCCCAGCCTATAGAACAACAGCTGCATAGTGAGGATCCCAGCCTATAGAATAACAGCTGCATAGTGAGGATCCCAGCCTATAGAATAACAGCTGCATAGTGAGGATCCCAGCCTATGGAATAACAGCTGCATAGTGAGGATCCCAGCCTATAGAATAACAGCTGCATAGTGAGGATCCCAGCCTATAGAATAACAGCTGCATAGTGAGGATCCCAGCCTATAGAACAACAGCTGCATAGTGAGGATCCCAGCCTATAGAACAACAGCTGCATAGTGAGGATCCCAGCCTATGGAACAACAGCTGCATAGTGAGGATCCCAGCCTATGGAACAACAGCTGCATAGTGAGGATCCCAGCCTATAGAACAACAGCTGCATAGTGAGGATCCCAGCCTATAGAACAACAGCTGCATAGTGAGGATCCCAGCCTATGGAACAACAGCTGCATAGTGTGGATCCCAGCCTATAGAACAACAGCTGCATAGTGAGGATCCCAGCCTATAGAATAACAGCTGCATAGTGAGGATCCCAGCCTATAGAATAACAGCTGCATAGTGAGGATCCCAGCCTATAGAATAACAGCTGCATAGTGAGGATCCCAGCCTATAGAACAACAGCTGCATAGTGAGGATCCCAGCCTATAGAACAACAGCTGCATAGTGAGGATCCCAGCCTATAGAATAACAGCTGCATAGTGAGGATCCCAGCCTATAGAACAACAGCTGCATAGTGAGGATCCCAGCCTATGGAACAACAGCTGCATAGTGAGGATCCCAGCCTATAGAACAACAGCTGCATAGTGAGGATCCCAGCCTATAGAACAACAGCTGCATAGTGAGGATCCCAGCCTATAGAACAACAGCTGCATAGTGTGGATCCCAGCCTATAGAACAACAGCTGCATAGTGAGGATCCCAGCCTATGGAACAACAGCTGCATAGTGAGGATCCCAGCCTATAGAACAACAGCTGCATAGTGAGGATCCCAGCCTATGGAACAACAGCTGCATAGTGAGGATCCCAGCCTATGGAATAACAGCTGCATAGTGAGGATCCCAGCCTATAGAATAACAGCTGCATAGTGAGGATCCCAGCCTATGGAACAACAGCTGCATAGTGAGGATCCCAGCCTATGGAATAACAGCTGCATAGTGAGGATCCCAGCCTATGGAACAACAGCTGCATAGTGAGGATCCCAGCCTATAGAATAACAGCTGCATAGTGAGGATCCCAGCCTATGGAATAACAGCTGCATAGTGAGGATCCCAGCCTATAGAATAACAGCTGCATAGTGAGGATCCCAGCCTATGGAATAACAGCTGCATAGTGAGGATCCCAGCCTATAGGAATAACAGCTGCATAGTGAGGATCCCAGCCTATGGAATAACAGCTGCATAGTGAGGATCCCAGCCTATGGAACAACAGCTGCATAGTGAGGATCCCAGCCTATAGAATAACAGCTGCATAGTGAGGATCCCAGCCTATGGAACAACAGCTGCATAGTGAGGATCCCAGCCTATAGAACAACAGCTGCATAGTGAGGATCCCAGCCTATGGAATAAATATTTTGAGTTCCTCCCTTCTAAAATGTATTGACACACAGACGTGTGAGATTTGTTCATTCATTTGGGTTCTTTAATTAAGTGTATCCTTTATTCACAAACAACAACATCCTGGATTTCAGATAGCAGGCTTTATGTCGAGCTGGATTATTCATTTCACTTTTAATCTCATCCCTCCCTCTCTCTCCCTGCTCCCCCCACCCCCTCTCTTCCTCCCTATTCCTTTGGGAGGGGCCCGGCCCAACAGGAGTTTTAGCTTGCAATCAGCTGCAGAGTAAAAGTGGAGATTTATGTAACAGCGAAGCACTTTCATATTGTGTGTCATGTATTTACGAAGTTCATTCAGGAAGGCTGTTCTGAATGGATCGTACATTTTCATTCATCTAGTAGACTCATATAATTCACATTACTTCCTATCTCACTCTTCAGCAAAGCAAGTCTCTGTATGGTAGTGTCTGTAACGTTACCTCATCAGTCTGTATATGGTAGTGTTTGTAATGTTACCTCATCAGTCTATATATGGTAGTGTCTGTAATGTTACCTCATCAGTCTGTATCTGGTCGTGTCTGTATCGTTACCTCATCAGTCTGTATCTGGTCGTGTCTGTATCGTTACCTCATCAGTCTGTATATGGTCGTGTCTGTATTGTTACCTCATCATTCTGTATATGGTAGTGTCTAACGTTACCTCATCAGTCTGTATATGGTCGTCTATGTATCGTTACCTCATCATTCTGTATATGGTCGTGTCTGTATCGTTACCTCATCAATCTGTATATGGTCGTGTCTAACGTTCCCTCATCGGCATATTACGTCTGTCTATGGTAGTGTCTGCATCGTTACCTCATCAGTCTGTATATGGTCGTGTCTGTATTGTTACCTCATCAGTCTGTATATGGTCGTGTCTGTATCGTTACCTCATCAGTCTGTATATGGTCGTGTCTGTATCGTTACCTCATCAGTCTGTATCTGGTCGTGTCTGTATCGTTACCTCATCATTCTGTATATGGTCGTGTCTGTATTGTTACCTCATCATTCTGTATATGGTAGTGTCTAACGTTACCTCATCAGTCTGTATATGGTCGTCTATGTATCGTTACCTCATCATTCTGTATATGGTCGTGTCTGTATCGTTACCTCATCAATCTGTTTATGGTCGTGTCTAACGTTCCCTCATCGGCATATTACGTCTTTCTATGGTAGTGTCTGCATCGTTACCTCATCAGTCTGTATATGGTCGTGTCTGTATTGTTACCTCATCAGTCTGTATATGGTCGTGTCTGTATCGTTACCTCATCAGTCTGTATATGGTCGTGTCTGTATCGTTACCTCATCAGTCTGTATCTGGTCGTGTCTGTATCGTTACCTCATCATTCTGTATATGGTCGTGTCTGTATCGTTACCTCATCATTCTGTATATGGTCGTGTCTAACGTTACCTCATCAGTCTGTATATGGTCGTCTATGTATCGTTACCTCATCATTCTGTATATGGTCGTGTCTGTATCGTTACCTCATCAATATGTATATGGTCGTGTCTAACGTTCCCTCATCGGCATAGCGTCACGTCCTTCCCCCTCAACTATTTGCAAGCCCGTGGATTGTCATTTACCTTTTAAATTCAGCCTATGAGCATGGCACATGAACTCAATCCCACCACGCTTGCTGATTAACCTGTGGGCTCACTGGTGCAATAATCCCTTTCCTTCAACCGATGGACCCGAATGTAGGGCTGTATTTATATGTCAACTCAAACCTTGTCTCCCACTTGCTGTTTTGCAGCAACAGTCTTCCAACGACCTTCCACCTCCCCACCAACACCAACTGAAGTCCTGTCATCAGATGTCCGTTCTCCCAGTTGGGGTGGGGAGGGGGGGGGGCGGTTCGATGCCAAGTGCCCAGGATAGGGCAATCTGTCATCGGCATCTGGCTCTGAGGCGAGCCCTACCTCAAACTATTGTGTCCTGTCTCTGTTGTTTTTCAGTTAAGCCTGCACTCAATTGACTTGGACCTCAGCAAGACAGAGCATGATGATAATTCTAGATTCATATTTATTTAGCACAGGGACAATCAAGGCTTAGTTAGTAATAATTTAAAACACTAATCCTTCATTCTGTGATTGCAGAGACAAAGGGACAAAGGGAGGGCAGATAACAGAACATGAAGTCAGCAAAGCCACAGTTAGACTCTGATTACAATACACAGCAAAGAAAATACATACAACTCACAAATACACGGACACCTTTAAAACACACACATGTACACATAAACTCTCTCTTTAACTCTCTCTCTCTCTCTCTCTCTCTCTCTCTCTCTCTCTCTCTCTCTCTCTCTCTCTCTCTCTCTCTCTCAATTCAATTCAATTCAAGGGGCTTTATTGGCATGGGAAACATGTGTTAACATTGCCAAAGCAAGTGAGGTAGATAATATACAAAAGTGAAATAAACAATAAAAATTAACAGTAAACATTACACATACAGAAGTATCTCTCTCTCTCTCTCTCTCTCTCTCTCTCTCTTCTCTCTCTCTTCTCTCTGTCTCTTCTCTGTCTCTTCTCTTCTCTCTGACTCTTCTCTTCTCCCTTTCTTTTTTCTCTGTCTCTTCTCTCTGTCAGTTCTCTTCTCTGTCTGTTCTTCAATCGGTCTGTTCTCTTCTTCTCTCTCTCTTCTCTCTGTCTCTTCTCTTCTCTGTCTCTTCTCTCTTCTCTTCTCTCTGACTCTTCTCTTCTCCCTGTCTTTTTTCTCTGTCTCTTCTCTCTGTCAGTTCTCTTCTCTGTCTGTTCTTCAATCGGTCTGTTCTCTTCTCTCTATCTCTTCTCTCTCTGTCTCTTATCTCTGTCTCTTCTCTCTCTTCTCTTCTTTTGTCTCTTCTCTCTGTCTCCTCTCTGCCTGTCTCTTCTCTCTGTCTCTTCTGTCTCACTGTCACTTCTCTGTCTTTTCTCTTCTCTCTGTCTTTTCTCTCTGTCTCTCTGTTTCTTCTCTATCTCTTTCTCTTCTCTTCTCTCTGTCTTCCCTTCCCTCTGTCTCTTCTCTGTCTTTTATTTTCTCTCTGTCTAGTCTCTTCTCTGTCTCTTCTCTTCTCTCTCTTTGTCTCTTCTCTCTCTCTTCTCGCTGTCTCTTCTCTTCTCTCTGTCTCATCTCTTCTCTCTGTCTCTTCTCTCTCTCTTCGTCCTCTGTGTCTGTCTGTATCTATCTCTCCTTCCATGGGAGAAAATAGTGGTGGTTTATTAGCATGTGTTACATAATATTTCCACTGTGCATGCATGAGTAAGGCTTTGTTTTCTCTTTCCTGCATTCACACAGAGAGTGCTGACTTCCTTCAACTAGTCTTTGCGTTAGTGCGTGTGTGTGTGTGTGTGTGTTTGTTTGTACGTGTGTGTCCCTAAGGTGTCTGTAAATAACATATTAACGGCTCAGTAGGTGAGAAGCAGGATAATGTCTCTGTGTGAATGCGTGTGTGTGGGTGTGCGCTAATGCAGTGATTTGCAAGGGTTAGTGAGTTCGCTCTCCTTAAGGTAGTTCAGAGAGAGAGAAAGAGAGAGAGGGGGAGAGAGAGAAAGAGAGAGAGGGGGAGATGTAGGAAGTTTTGATGTGAGAGAGAGAGAGAGAGAGAGAGACAGAGACGGGTAGATTAGATTATGTGTGTATGTGTGTGTGAGAGAGAGAGAGAGAAAGAGACGGGTAGATTAGATTATGCGTGTATGTGTGTGTGAGAGAGACAGGGAGAGGGAGAGAGAGAGAGAGGGAGAGAGAGGTGTAGGAAGTTCATGTGAGAGAGAGAGAGGGGGGGGGAGAGAAAGAGAGAGGGGGAGAGAGAGGGAGAAAGAGAGAGAGAGAGAGAGAGAGAGAGAGAGAGAGAGAGAGAGAGAGAGAGAGAGAGAGAGAGAGAGAGAGAGAGAGAGAGAGAGAGAGAGAGAGAGAGAGAGAGAGAGAGAGAGAGAGAGAGAGAGAGAGAGAGAGATGTAGGAAGTTCATGTGAGAGAGACAGAGAAAGAGAGAGAGGTCAGTAGTTCATGTTATAGAGGTTGTATGTGAGACAGAGTGAGAGAGAGACATTATTATAACACTGTGTTTAGTCATGATGTGACATTTGAAATGTATCTATTCCTTTGAAACTTGTGAGTATAATGTTTACTGTTCATTATTTATTGTTTATTTCACTTTTGTTCATTATCTACTTCACTTACTTTGGTAATGAAAACATATGTTTCCCATCCAATAAACCCCTTTTTTAATGGAATATCTACACAGGCGTACAGAGGCCCATTATCAGCAACCATCACTCCTGTGTTCCAATGGCACGTTGTGTTAGCTAATCCAAGTTAATCATTTTAGAAGGCTAATTGATCTTTAAAAAACCCTTTTGCAATTATTTTAGCACAGCTGAAAATTGTTGTGTTGATTAAAAAAGCAGTAAAACTGGCCTTCTTTAGACTAGTTGAGTATCTGGAGCATCAGCATTTGTGGGTTCGATTACAGGCTCAAAATGGCCAGAAACAAATAATTATATTCTGAAACTCGTCAGTCTATTCTTGTTCCGAGGAATGAAGGCTATTCCATTCGAGAAATTGCCAAGAAACTGAATAATAGAAAGAGGAGAGGGAGTCCCTGGTGCACAACTCAGCAAGAGGACAAATACATTACAGTGTCTAGTTTGAGAAACGAGAGGCACCTCTGGGATGGTGGCAGAGTTGCAAAGAAAAAGCCATATCTCAGACTGGCAAAATAACCAATCAAATCAAATCAAAGTTTATTTGTCATGTGCGCCGAATACAACAGTGAAATGCTTACTTAACCAATAGTGCAAAAAAGGTGTTAGGTGAACAACAGGTAAGTAAAGAAATAAAACAACAGTAAAAAGACAGTAGCAAGTCAGTAGCAATGCTATAAAAGTAGCGAGGCTACATACAGACACCGGTTAGTCAGGCTGATTGAGGTAGTATGTACATGAATGTGTATTTAAAGTGACTATGCATATATGATAAACAGAGAGTAGCAGCAGCGTAAAAGAGGGGTTGGGGGGGGGGGCACGCAATGCAGATAGTCCAGCCATTTGATTACACAGACACTGGACAGAGGAACTCTCCATAGAAGGCCAGCAACCCTGAGTCGCCTCTTCAGTGTTGACTTTGAGACCGGTGTTTTGCTGGTACTACAGTGGCTTGTGAGAGTATTCACCCCCCTTGACATTTTTCATATTGTGTTGCCTTACAACCTGAAATTAAAGTTGATTTTTGGGGTGTTTGTATCATTTGATTTACACAACATGCCTATCACTTTGAAGATGCAAAATATGTTTTATTGTCAATACGTTGTAGAGCCACATTTTGCAGCAATTACAGCTGCAAGTATCTTGGGGTATGTCTCTATAAGCTTGGCACATCTAGCCACTGGGATTTCAAGGCAAATCTGCTCCATCTCCTTCAAGTTGGATGGGTTCTGCTGGTGTACAGCAATATTTAAGTCATACCACAGATTCTCAATTGGATTGAGGTCTGGGCTTTCCCTAGTGTAACGGGTGTCTAGATCTTCCTCCTCCTCGGACGAGGAGAGGAGAGAAGGATCGGAGGACCAAAATGCAGCGGGTTGTGAATACATAATGAATTTATTACAGAACAAGACGAAGACGAAGAACACTTGAAATATTACAAAATAACAAAACGAAAACGTGGACAGACCTGAACTCTGAGAACTTACATGAAACACGAAGAACGCACGAACAGGAAAAATGACTACATAAAACGAACGAACCGAAACAGTCCCGTGTGGTGCATAGACACAGACACGGAAGACAATCACCCACAAACAAACAGTGTGAACAGTCAACCTATATATGGTTCTCAATCAGAGGAAAACGTCAAACACCTGTCCCTGATTGAGAACCATATAAGGCTAATTACAAGTGACCTAAACATAGAAACACAAAACATAGAGTGCCCACCCCAACTCACGCCCTGACCAACTAAACACATACAAAAATAACATAAAACAGGTCAGGAACGTGACACCTAGGCCATTACAAGACATTTAAATGTTTCACCTTAACTTCTTACGGCTGAGATCACGTTAACGGGATCGATATGACAACAGCCAGTGTGCAGGGTGTGCAGGGCGCCAAATTCAAACAACAGAATTCTCATAATTAAAATTCCTTAAACATACAAGTATTTTACACCATTTTAAAGATAAACTTGTTGTTAATCCCACCACAGTGTCCGATTTCAAAAAGGCTTTACGACGAAAGGATACCATGCGATTATGTTAGGTCAGCACCTAGTCACAGAAAAACACAGCCATTTTTCCAGCCAAAGAGAGGAGTCACAAAAAGCAGCAATAGAGATAAAATGAATCACTAACCTTTGATGATCTTCATCAGATGACACTCATAGGACTTCATGTTACACCATACATGTATGTTTTGTTCGATAAAGTTCATATTTATATCCAAAAATCTCAGTTTACATTGGCGCGTTATGTTCAGTAATGTTTTGCGTTCAAAACATCCGGTAATTTTGCAGAGCCACATCAATTTACAGAAATACTCATAATAAACTTTGATAAAAGATACAAGTGTTATGCATGGAACTTTAGATATAAACTTCTCCTTAAAGATGAGGCAGCATCAGGCTGTGGGGATGTATTTCATCAGCAGGGAAAACTGGTCAGAATTGAAGGAATGATGAATGGCGTTAAATACGGGGAAATACTTGATTCTTGAGAGAAACCTTTTTCAGTGTCCCAGAGATTTGAGACTGGGATGTAGGTTCACCTTCTAGCAGGACAATGATCGTAAACATACTGCTAAAGCAACACTCGAGTGGTTTAACTTTTAAGGCTGGTGGCAGTATTGAGTAGCTTGGATGAATAAGGTGCCCAGAGTAAACTGCCTGCTACTCAGGCCCAGAAGCTAAGAAATGCATTATATTAGTAGATTTGGATAGAAAACACTCTGAAGTTTCTGAAACTGTTTGACTGATGTCTGTGAGTATAACAGAACTTATATGGCAGGCAAAAACCTGAGAAAGAATCCAACCAGGAAGTGGGAAATCTGAGGTTTGTAGGTTTTCAAGTCTTAGCCTATCCAATATACAGTGTCTATGGGGTACTTCCTAAGGCTTCCACTAGATGTCAACAGTCTTTAGAACCTGGTTTCAGGCTTCTACTGTGAATGAGGAGAGAAGAAGAGCTGATTGTGTAAGAGGTCTGGCAGAATGCCATGGGCTCAGACAGGCTGTGACAGTTAGCTGCGTTCCTTTTCCTTTCTAAAGACAAAGGAATTCTCCGGTTGAAACATTATTAAAGATTTATGTTAAAAACATCCTAAAGATTGATTCTATACATCGTTTGACATGTTTCTACGAACTGTAATGGAATTTTTTTACTTTTCCTCTGGCCTGCGCTTTGTGAATTTGGATTTGTGAATTAAACGCGCAAACTAAAAGGAGGTATTTGGACATAAATGATGGACTTTATCGAACAAAACAAACATTTATTGTGGAACTGAGATTCCTGGGAGTGCATTCTGATGAAGATCATCAAAGGTAAGTGAATATTTATAATGCTATTTCTGACTTCTGTTAACTCCACAACATGGCGGGTATCTGTATGGCTTGTTTTGGTCTCTGAGTGTTTTGGTCTCAGATTATTGCATGGTGTGCTTTTTCCATAAAGCTTTTTTGAAATCTGACACAGCGGTTGCATTAAGCAATGTCTTTTTTCTGGCCACACTTCCGTAAAGCCCACTGTGGAGCTTTGCAGCTCCTTCAGGGTTATCTTCGGTCTCTTTGTTGCCACTCTGATTAATTCCCTCCTTGCCTGGTCCGTGAGTTTTGGTGGGCGGCCTTCTCTTGGCAGGTTCGTTGTGGTGCCATATTCTTTCCATTTTTTAATAATGGATTTAATGGTGCTCCGTGGGATGTTCAACGTTTCTGATATTATTTTATAACCCAACCCTGATCTGTACTTCTCCACAACTTTGTCCCTGACCTGTTTGGAGAGCTTCTTGGTCTTCATGGTGCCACTTGCTTGTTTGAGCCCCTTGCTTAACCTTTCTAGCGCAGGCGTTCCGCTAGCGGAACCCCTCGACAACATTCCGCTGAAAAGGCAGCGCGAAATTCAAAAATATATTTTTTAAATATGTAACTTTCACACATTAATAGTGGTGTTTCAGACTCTGGGGCTTTTCAGAACAGGTGTATATATACTGAGATCATGTGACAGATCATGTGACACTTAGATTGCACACAGGTGGACTTTATTTAACTAATTATTTGACTTCTGAAGGTAATTGGTAGCACCAGATCTTATGTAGGGGCTTCACAGCATACATATTGGTTGTTGAATACATATTCACAAACTACATTTCTGTTTTTTTTTTACATATATTTTTATTTATTTTTTCCATTTCACTTCACCAATTTGGAATATTTTGTGTAGTTCCATTACATGAAATCCAAATAAAAATCGATTTAAATGACAGGTTGTTATGCAACAAAATAGGAAAAACTCCAATGGGGTGAATACTTTTGCAAGGCACTGTATTTAATGAAGCTGCCAGTTGAGGACATTTGAGGCGTCTGTTTCTCAAACTTGACACTAATATACTTGTCCTCTTGCTCAGTTGTTCACCGGGTTCTCCCACTCCTCCCTCTATTGTATTATCTTTCTAAACTTGGATGAGCTAATAGAACGTGCCATTGGAACACAGGAGTGATGATTGCTATGTAGATGATTGCTACGCCTCTGTAGATATTCCATAAAAAATCAGCCAATTTCCAGCAACAATTGTCATTTACAACATTAACATTGTCTACACTGTATTTCTGATAAGTTTGATGTTATTTTATTGGACAAAAAATGTGCTTTTCTTCCAAAAACAAGGACATTTCTAAGTGACCCCAAACTTTTGAATGGTAGTGTGTATATCAACGAACTGTCGTGGGCACTAGAACAGTCTGCAGCACCCGGCCTCACCCTACTGGAATCTGAAATCAAATGTCTACTGTTGGCTGATGATCTGGTGCTTATGACCCCAACCAAGGAGGGCCTACAGCAGCACCTAGATCTTCTGCACAGATTCTGTCAGACCTGGGCCCTGACAGTAAATTTCAGTAAGACAAAAATTATGGTGGTCCAAAAAAGGTCCAGTTGCCAGGACCACGAATACAAGTTCCATCTAGACACCATTGCCCTAGAGCACACAAAAAATTATATATACCTCAGTCTAAACATTACTACCACAGGTAACTTCCACAAAGCTTTGAACGATCTGAGAGACAAGGCACAAAGGGCCTTCTATGCCATCAAAAGGAACATCAAATTCTACATACCAACTAGAATCTGGCAAAAAATATTTGAATCAGTTAAATAACCTATTTCCCTTTATGGTTGTGAGGTCTGGGGTCCACTCACCAACCGAAAATTCACAAAATGGGACAAGCACCAAATTGAGACTCTGCATGCAGAATTCCGTAGGCAGACCTGGCTCTCAAGAGAAGACAGGCTATGTGCACACTGCCCACAAAATGAGGTGGAAACTGAGCTGCACTTCCTAACCTCCTGCCAAATGTATGACCATATTAGAGACACATATTTCCCTCAGATTACACAGACCCACAACGAATTTGAAAACAAATACTATTTTGATAAATTCCCATGTCTACTGGGTGAAATACCACAGTGTGCATCACAGCAGCACGATTTGTGACCTGTTACCACAAGAAAAGGGCAACCAGTGAAGAACAAACACCATTGTAAATACAACCCGTATTTATGTTTATTTATTTTCCCTTTTGTACTTTAACCATTTGCACATCATTAAACGCTATATATAGACATAATACAACATTTGAAATGTCTTTATTCTTTTGGAACTTTTGTCAGTGTTTATTTCACATTTGTTAATTATCTATTTTACTTGCTTTGGCAATGTAAACATGTGTTTCCAATGCCTTTGAATTGAATTGAGAGAGAAAGAGAGAGAGAGAGAGAGAGAGAGAGAGAGAGAGGGAGGGGTCGGTAGTTCATGTTATAGAGGTTTTGTGTGTGTGTGTGTGTGTGTGTGTGTGTGTGTGTGTGTGTGTGTGTGTGTGTGTGTGTGTGTGTGTGTGTGTGTGTGTGTGTGTGTGTGTGTGTGTGTGTGTGTGTGTGTGTGTGTGTGTGTGTGAGATATGTTAGGGAGAGAGAGAGAGAGAGAGAGAGAGAGAGAGAGAGAGAGAGAGAGAGAGAGAGAGAGAGAGAGAGAGAGAGAGAGAGAGAGAGAGAGAGAGAGAGAGAGAGAGAGAGATTGAGTAGTGGGACAGACCAAACCACATGGGAACCCAAACCCACAGAAGTAGCAGAAGAGAGGAGAAGAAGGAAAGATATGAAACCAGATGTGAGTAGGTGGAGGAAACAGATAAAACGGTAGGATCGCTTTGAAAGAGAAAAACAGTGAGCCAGACAGATTTCCCCTTTGCCCTCTTCCCTCTCTTCTTTTCTTGTTCACCCGGCCAGTGAATACTAATGGTTTTCCTCGTCGTCCCCCCTCTCATCCTCCTCTCCTCCCTCCTCCCCTTGGACAGTGCAGCATTGTTTGTTGCAGGGCTCTTTTCTTTCAAACTTAATTACCTTTTCCCCTTCTGTGGCGCTGAGGGCTGAAGTTGCACACACACACTAACATGGAGGGCTGAAGTTGCACACACACACTAACATGGAGGGCTGAAGTTGCACACACACACTAACATGGAGGGCTGAAGTTGCACACACACACTAACATGGAGGGCTGAAGTTGCACACACACACTAACATGGAGGGCTGAAGTTGCACACACACACTAACATGGAGGGCTGAAGTTGCACACACACACTAACATGGAGGGCTGAAGTTGCTCTGTGTGTGTATGTGTGTGTGTGTGTGTGGAGGGGAGGGGGGTTGGCTCTGTGGCAGCGAAGGTCCTCACACAATTTTGCGAGAGAGAGAGAGACCAGCAAGAGCCTCTAAGCTGGTTAATGTATAGTATAATTGTGTCAGGAAAAGTGTGAGTGTGTGGTATAATTGTCAGGACATAGGATGCCGTTTGTTTGTGTGGTTCATTTCCATTCAAACCTAATTATCAGGAGTGTGTTCCCAGATTCCATGCTAAAGAAAATTCCTGCTTTTCTCTCTCTCTCTGTCTTTTTCTCTCTCTCTCTGTCTCTTTCTCTCTCTCTCTCTCTCTCTCTCACTCTGTCTCTCTCTCTCTCACTCTGTCTCTCTGTCTTTCAATTCAATTCAAGGGGCTTTATTGGCATGGGAAACATATGTTAACATTGCCAAAGTAAGTGAAGTAGATAATATACAAAAGTGAAATAAACAATAAAAATTAACAGTAAACATTACACTCATAGAAGTTCCAAAAGAATAAAGACATTACAAATGTCATATTATGTATATATACAGTGTTGTAATGATGTACAAATGGTTAAAGTATAAAAGGGAAAATAAAAACACATAAATATGGGTTGTATTTACAATGGTGTCTGTTCTTCATTGGTTGCCCTTTTCTTGTGGCAACAGGTCACACATCTTGCTGCTGTGATGTCACACTGTGGTATTTCACCCAGTAGATATGGGAGTTTATCAAAATCGGTTTGTTTCAAATTCTTTTTGGATCTGTGTAATCTGAGGGAAGTATGTGTCTCTAATATGGTCATACATTTGGCAGGAGGTTAGGAAGTGCAGCTCAGTTTCCACCTCATTTTGTGGGCAGTGTGCACATAGCCTGTCTTCTCTTGAGAGCCATGTCTGCCTACGGCGGCCTTTCTCAATAGCAAGGCTATGTTCACTGAGTCTGTACATAGTCAAAGCTTTCATTAAGTTTGGGTCAGTCACAGTGGTCAGGTATTCTGCCACCGTGTACTCTCTGTTTATGGCCAAATAGCATTCTAGATTGCTCTGTCCTTTTGTTAATTCTTTCCAATGTATCATGTAATTTTATTTTTGTTATCTCATGATTAGTTTGGGTCTAATTGTGTTGCTGTCCTGGGGCTCTGTGGGTTTTTTTTGTGTTTGTGAACAGAGCCCCATGATCAGCTTGCTTATGGGACTCTTCTCCAGGTTCACCTCCCTGTAGGTGATGGCTTTGTTATGGAAGGTTTGGGAATCACTTCCTTTTAGGTGGTTGTAGAATTTAACGGCTCTTTTCTGGATTTTGATAATTAGCGGGTGTCTGCTCTGCATGCATTATTTGGTGTTTAACATTGTACACTGAGGATATTTTTGCAGAATTCTGCATACAGTTACAATTACAATTTGGTGTTAGTCCCGTTTTGGGAATTCTTGGTTGGTGAACGGACTCCAGACCTCACAACCATAAAGGGCAATGGGTTCTATAACTGATTCAAGTATTTTTAGCCAGATACTAATTGGTATGTCTTGCCCTTCTTGCCTTGTCTCTCAGATCGTTCACAGCTTTGTTGAAGTTACCTGTGGCGCTGATGTTTAGGCCAATGTATGTATAGACCTTTGTGTGTTCTAGGGCTACGGTGTCTAGATGGATTTTTGTATTTGTGGTCCTGGCGACTGGACCTTTTTTGGAACACCATTATTTTTCTCTTACTGAGATTTACTGTCAGGGCCCAGGTCTGGCAGAATCTGTTCAGAATATCTAGGTGCTGCTGTAGGCCCTCCTTGGTTTGTGTCAGAAGCACCAAATCGTCAGCAAACATTAGACATTCAACTTCACATTCTCTCTCACTCTCTCTCTCTCCCCCCTTTTCTCTCTCTCTAAAGACATTAGCTATGTAGATTGTGTATTGCTTTGATGTAGTAAACTCTTTAGCCGGAGAAGCAGTGTGGTGAGGCGACTGGAGCCCTACAGTCTGTTTACTCTGCTTACTTTTGAGTTGAAGCGATGTCTTTTTAACCTCTTTCCTTTCTAGTGCTGCTAGCGGTGGAAGGTACAGATCTAGCATTAGCTTACCCTCCAAGATGTCGGACAGGGAAAAGCAAAACAGACCTTAGTTCTGTGTCTGGAGGTATCTTTATACTGTAATATTTGATTCTGATAATTAATAAGTTGCCCCTAAGCACAGTACAACTGAAATGTGTCATCTGCATTTAACCCAACCCCTCTGAATCAGAGAGGTGGGTGGGGCTGCAGGTGTTAACTGCCTTGCTCAATAACAGAACCGCAGATTATTCCACCTTGGCAGCTCATGGATTCAAACCAGCAATCTTTCTGTTACTGGCCCAACGTTCTTAACCGCTAGGCTACCTGCTGCTAGCTGCTGCTAGGCTACCTACCGCTAGGCTAACTGCTGCTAGGCTACCTGCTGCCTCCTGCTGCTAGGCTACTTCCTGCTACCTGCTGCTATCCTACCTGCTGCTAGGCTACCTGCTTCTACCTGCTGCTAGGCTACCTGCTGCTAGGCTACCTGCCGCTAGGCTACCTGCTGTTACCTGCTGATAGGCTACGTGCCACTAGGCTACCTGCTGCTAAGCTACCTGCTGCTACCTGCTGCTAGGCTACCTGCTGTTACCTGCTGCTAGGCTACCTGCTGTTACCTGCTGCTAGGCTACCTGCCGCTAGACTACCTGCTGCTACCTGCCGCTTGGCTACCTGCTGCTAGACTACCTACCACTCTCCCTGTACGATATCAGATATATTTCCATCCACCTAATGGTGAAGGTTAGGATTGAGGGTGGGTTCATCATCCTGTGGTTAAGAAGTGTATTCTACCTAGCGCATTAGAGCTGTGTCTCTCTCTATCCCTAACCTGGTATTCAGGTATTTTCTCCAACAATGAAAGGACATGTCGGTCCCTGCAGGTAGTCAGGTATACTGTTACACCTGGAACTATAGAGGCCAATTTACCTTTCATCATGCAGATGATGAGAATCTGGCACACACGCATTGACACACACACCTGGCACACGCACAAACTCCACTTCCCTTCTCTGCTCTCTTTAATGTCTCCTTGATCACATGCCGTTCTTATGTTGTTGTCCTCTTATTTTATTCGCTAAAAGGCATTTTGCGGAGAAGGTAATTTGTTGGACTCCTGTGTTAGTCAGAACACGTTTTGTTGAGGTGTGTATGTGTCTCTAACATTATGCCTCCAGGCAACAAACAGAGGTGGCATGAAAACCTTTGTGGGAGTCAAAACTAAGAGATCCCCTCTCACCCTCCCTCCCTCTCTCCTTCCCTCCTTTTGTAATTTTCTCTCGTCCTTTCTTTTAGGCTTTAAACAGAGTGTGTGTGTGTGTCTCTCTGTATCCTTTGATGCAGCCAGTGCACCCCTTCACCAGGAGAAGATCATTCTTTCTTGATTGGTTTTTCACCATTTTGTTTCTAGATGACAACAAATAAACAGTTAGAATAAGCCGTGGAGCTCTATTCAGAGCTTTGTTTCCGGGAGATAGAGGCTTTGGTCTCACTCTGCAACTCTCCTTTGTTTTTCACTAACACTCTATGACATCTTGATGGAGGATTTGATTTTGGGGAGAGGCCTCTTGCTTAGACTGGGGTGACCTTAGCTAACGCAGAGGAGAAACACACACACACACAACACACATATGGATGTGCTGTTTATTTTTAAAAGTTAGACTTTTAATCTTTTCTTCTCTACGAATTACAGACTGTCACACTTTTTTTGGTATGAAAAACTGTAAAAACACCAGGAAATTAGGTTCAAGTGATTTTAATTCAAGAAATCGTTTCCCAAGTATTTCTACAAATAATAGAGAGACACGTGATCGTAAACAAATAAAAGCGCGGTTTGAAATGATGATGTTTTATTGCAGTATTATATATGTTCGGGCTTCTTGCGGTTCATTTGCAGTGTACAAATCATTTGTAATTATGTTCAGGCGCCCTGACCATTAGCTCAAGAAGAAATTGGCCCGCGGCTGGATCCAGTTGATGATCTCTGTTGTATATTATGGTGGTACATGTATAAAGTATTAGATATTGTATATTATGGTACAGGTATAACGTATTATATGTTGTATATTATGGTGGTACAGGTATAAAGTATTAGATGTATATTATGATACAGGTATAAAGTATTAGATAACGTATATTATGATACAGGTATAAAGTATTAGATATTGTATATTATGGTACAGGTATAACGTATTATATGTTGTATATTATGGTGGTACAGGTATAAAGTATTAGATGTATATTATGATACAGGTATAAAGTATTAGATAACGTATATTATGATACAGGTATAAAGTATTAGATAACGTATATTATGATACAGGTATCAAGTATTAGATGTAATATACCTTTTGTGGAACAGGTATGAAGCATTAGGTGTTGTATATAGTGGCGGTACTAGTAGAAAGCGTTGTATTTTATGGTACAGGTATAAAGTATTAGATGTTGTATATTATGATACAGGTATAAAGTATTAGATGTTGTATATTATGGTGGTACAGGTATAAAGTATTAGATGCATATTATGATACAGGTATAAAGTATTAGATAACGTATATTATGATACAGGTATAAAGTATTAGATAACGTATATTATGATACAGGTATAAAGTATTAGATAACGTATATTATGATACAGGTATAAAGTATTAGATAACGTATATTATGATACAGGTATCAAGTATTAGATGTAATATACCTTTTGTGGAACATGTATGAAGCATTAGGTGTTGTATATAGTGGCGGTACTAGTAGAAAGCGTTGTATTTTATGGTACAGGTATAAAGTATTAGATGTTGTATATTATTATACAGATATAAAGTATTAGATGTTGTATATTATTATACAGGTATAAAGTATTAGATGTTGTATATTTTGATACAGGTATAAAGTATTAGATGTTGTATATTATGGTGGTACAGGTATAAAGTATTAGATGTTGTATATTATGATACAGGTATAAAGTATTAGATGTTGTATATTATGATACAGGTATAAAGTATTAGATGTTGTATATTATTATACAGGTATAAAGTATTAGATGTTGTATATTATTATACAGGTATAAAGTATTAGATGTTGTATATTTTGATACAGGTATAAAGTATTAGATGTTGTATATTATGGTACAGGTTTAAAGTATTAGATGTTTTATGTTATGGTGGTACAGGTATAAAGTATTAGATGTTGTATATTATGATACAGGTATAAAGTATTAGATGTTGTATATTATGATACAGGTTTAAAGTATTAGATGTTGTATATTATGATACAGGTTTAAAGTATTAGATGTTGTATATTATGATACAGGTTTAAAGTATTAGATGTTGTATATTATGATACAGGTTTAAAGTATTAGATGTTGTATATTATGATACAGGTTTAAAGCATTCGATGCTGAATGTAGTTGATGATCCCTGCTCTAGTTTCTCAGGAGGCTAAACGTTTAACTTGTAACGCTGTACATTTTGGCTAGGGAGCTAGTTAGTGTTGGAAAAAGTACCCAATGGTCATACTTGAGTAAATGTAAAGATACGTGAACAGAAAATGAGTTAAGTGAAATTGAGATTCACCCAATAAAATACTACTTGAGTAAAAGTCTGAAAGTTTTTGGTTTTAAATATACCTAAATGTCAAAAGTAAATGGAATTGCTAAAATATACTTAAGTGTCAAAAGTAAAAATGTAAATAATTTCAAATTTATTTTATTAATCAAACCATACTGCTC
The DNA here is from genome assembly GCF_045679555.1 of Salvelinus alpinus. Lineage (NCBI taxonomy): Eukaryota > Metazoa > Chordata > Actinopteri > Salmoniformes > Salmonidae > Salvelinus > Salvelinus alpinus. The sequence goes on from NC_092095.1 coordinate 15,894,496, forward strand.
ATTTTCTAGTTTTAATTTATTTTATTTACGGATAGCCAGTGACACTCTCCAACTCTCAGACATCTCTTGACCAGTGCGTAAATTGGACCATTGCAGTACTTTTGGGTGTCAGGGAAACATTTATGAAGTAAATAGTACATTATTTTCTTTAGAAATGTAATAAAGTAAAAGTAAAATTCCAAAAATATATAAATAGTAAAGTACAGATACCCCCAAAAACTACTTAAGTAATACTTGAATGTATTTTTACTTAATTACTTTACCCCACTGGTAAATCGTTAGTAGAGAGCGAGAGAGATGGTGTGAAAAGAAAGGAGAAGAGAATTCCCCTGCCTTAGAAAGTCTGCTGTCCTTCTCTTTGAGAGAGAGAGAGAGAGAGAGAGAGAGAGAGAGAGAGAGAGAGAGAGAGAGAGAGAGAGAGAGAGAGAGAGAGAGAGGGACCTACACACCCCCCCCACATCAACCATGCCCACACCCAATTTAGGCCCCCTCAGATCAGACCCATGCCACTCCTGCCCACCCCATGCACCCCACCCCCGCAAAGAGGGCATCAACATGGAAGTCACACATACGCCCAGGTAGTGAGCGGGCAAACAGGCCCAACCCCCACTCTTACACTCGCCCAAGCCAACGGCATGTACCAGATGCTCAGCAGGCTCTGCTCACACTTACTGGCCTGAGGCCAAACCCCGACCAACAACTTTGGACACTTTATGGAACAAAAAGCCTTCACTATATCATCCTGGAATATCCAAGGCCTGAGGTCATCTGCCTTTGGCCTAAAGAGCAGGAACCCGGACTTCACCAAAGAAATCGGTAATGCAGACATTGTCATCCTGCAAGAAACATGGTATAGAGGAGACGGACCCACTGGTTGCCCTCTAGGTTACAGAGAGCTGGTAGTCCCATCCACCAAACTACCAGGTGTGAAACAGGGAAGGGACTCAGGGGGAATGCTAATTTGGTATAGAGCAGACCTAACTCACTCCATTAAATTAATCAAAACAGGAACATTTTACATTTGGCTAGAAATTCAAAAGGAAATTATCTTAACAGAGAAAAATGTCCTCCTGTGTGCTACCTATATCCCCCCACTAGAATCCCCATACTTTAATGAAGACAGCTTCTCCATCCTGGAGGGGGAAATCAATCATTTCCAGGCCCAGGGACATGTATTAGTCTGTGGCGACCTAAATGCCAGAACTGGACAGGAACCTGACACCCTCAGCACACAGGGGGACAAACACCTACCTGGAGGTGACAGCATTCCCTCCCCCATATGCCCACCTAGGCACAACTATGACAACATAACCAACAAAAACGGGTCACAACTCCTGCAGCTCTGTCGCACGCTGGGTATGTACAGAGTCAATGGTAGGCTTCGAGGGGACTCCTATGGTAGGTACACCTATAGCTCATCTCTTGGCAGTAGCACTGTAGACTACTTTATCACTGACCTCAACCCAGAGTCTCTCAGAGCGTTCACAGTCAGCCCACTGACACCCCTATCAGACCACAGCAAAATCACAGTCTACTTGAACAGAGCAATACTCAATCATGAGGCATCAAAGCCAAAGGAACTGAGTAACATTAAGAAATGCTATAGATGGAAGGAATGCAGTTTGGAAACCTACCAAAAAACAATTAGGCAACAGCAAATTCAATCCCTTTTAGACAACTTCCTGGGTAAAACGTTCCACTGCAATAGTGAAGGTGTAAACTTGGCAGTAGAAAATCTTAACAGTATATTTGACCTCTCAGCTTCCCTATCAAATCTAAAAATCTCAAATAGAAAACCGAAGAAAATGAACAACAATGACGAATGGTTTGATAAAGAATGCAAAAATCTAAGAAATAAATTGAGAAACCTGTCCAACCAAAAACATAGAGACCCGGAAAACCTGAGTCTACGCCTTCACTATGGTGAATCACTAAAACAATACAGAAATACACTACGGAAAAAGAAGGAACAGCACGTCAGAAATCAGCTCAATGTAATTGAAGAATCCATAGACTCTAACCAATTCTGGGAAAATTGGAAAACACTAAACAAACAACAACACGAAGAATTATCTATCCAAAATGGAGATGTATGGGTAAACCACTTCTCCAATCTTTTTGGCTCTATAACAAAGAATAAAGAGCAAAAACATATACATGATCAAATACAAATCCTAGAATCAACTATTAAAGACTACCAGAACCCACTGGATTCTCCAATTACCTTGAATGAGTTACAGGACAAAATAAAAACCCTCCAACCCAAAAAGGCCTGTGGTGTTGATGGTATCCTTAATGAAATGATCAAATATACAGACAACAAATTCCAATTGGCTATATTAAAACTCTTTAACATCGTCCTTAGCTCTGGCATCTTCCCCAATATTTGGAACCAAGGACTGATCACCCCAATCCACAAAAGTGGAGACAAATTTGACCCCAATAACTACCGTGGAATATGCGTCAACAGTAACCTTGGGAAAATACTCTGCATTATCATTAACAGCAGACTCGTACATTTCCTCAATGAAAACAATGTACTGAGCAAATGTCAAATTGGCTTTTTACCAAATTACCGTACAACAGACCATGTATTCACCCTACACACCCTAATTGACAACCAAACAAACCAAAACAAAGGCAAAGTCTTCTCATGCTTTGTTGATTTCAAAAAAGCCTTCGACTCAATTTGGCATGAGGGTCTGCTATACAAATTGATGGAAAGTGGTGTTGGGGGTAAAACATACGACATCATAAAATCCATGTACACAAACAACAAGTGTGCGGTTAAAATTGGCAAAAAACACACACATTTCTTCACACAGGGTCGTGGGGTGAGACAGGGATGCAGCTTAAGCCCCACCCTCTTCAACATATATATCAACGAATTGGCGCGGGCACTAGAACAGTCTGCAGCACCCGGTCTCACCCTACTAGAATCCGAAGTCAAATGTCTACTGTTTGCTGATGATCTGGTGCTTCTGTCACCAACCAAGGAGGGCCTACAGCAGCACCTAGATCTTCTGCACAGATTCTGTCAGACCTGGGCCCTGACAGTAAATCTCAGTAAGACCAAAATAATGGTGTTCCAAAAAAGGTCCAGTCGCCAGGACCACAAATTCCATCTAGACACCGTTGCCCTAGAGCACACAAAAAACTATACATACCTCGGCCTAAACATCAGCACCACAGGTAGCTTCCACAGAGCTGTGAACGATCTGAGAGACAAGGCAAGAAGGGCATTCTATGCCATCAAAAGGAACATAAATTTCAACATACCAATTAGGATCTGGCTAAAAATACTTGAATCAGTCATAGAGCCCATTGCCCTTTATGGTTGTGAGGTCTGGGGTCCGCTCACCAACCAAGATTTCACAAAATGGGACAAACACCAAATTGAGACTCTGCATGCAGAATTCTGCAAAAATATCCTCCGTGTACAACGTAGAACACCAAATAATGCATGCAGAGCAGAATTAGGCCGATACCCACTAATTATCAAAATCCAGAAAAGAGCCGTTAAATTCTACAACCACCTAAAAGGAAGCGATTCCCAAACCTTCCATAACAAAGCCATCACCTACAGAGAGATGAACCTGGAGAAGAGTCCCCTAAGCAAGCTGGTCCTAGGGCTCTGTTCACAAACACAAACACACCCCACAGAGCCCCAGGACAACAGCACAATTAGACCCAACCAAATCATGAGAAAACAAAAAGATAATTACTTGACACATTGGAAAGAATTAACAAAAAAACAGAGCAAACTAGAATGCTATTTGGCCCTAAACAGAGAGTATACAGTGGCAGAATACCTAACCACTGTGACTGACCCAAACTTAAGGAAAGCTTTGACTATGTACAGACTCAGTGAGCATAGCCTTGCTATTGAGAAAGGCCGCCGTAGGCAGACATGGCTCTCAAGAGAAGACAGGCTATGTGCTCACTGCCCACAAAATGAGGTGGAAACTGAGCTGCACTTCCTAACCTCCTGCCCAATGTATGACCATATTAGAGAGACATATTTCCCTCAGATTACACAGATCCACAAAGAATTCGAAAACAAATCCAATTTTGATAAACTCCCATATCTACTGGGTGAAATTCCACAGTGTGCCATCACACCAGCAAGATTTGTGACCTGTTGCCACAAGAAAAGGGCAACCAGTGAAGAACAAACACCATTGTAAATACAACCCATATTTATGTTTATTTATTTTAACTTGTGTGCTTTAACCATTTGTACATTGTTACAACACTGCATATATATAATATGACATTTGTAATGTCTTTATTGTTTTGAAACTTCTGTATGTGTAATGTTTACTGTTCATTTTTATTGTTTATTTGACTTTTGTATATTATCTACCTCACTTGCTTTGGCAATGTTAACACATGTTTCCCATGCCAATAAAGCCCCTTGAATTGAATTGAATTGAATTGAGAGAGAGAGAGAACAACAATAGGCCTAGGACTCTTTACGCTGGGGTCTGGTTAGCATTCCACTGCTATTATTTCTCTCTCAGCATCAGATCAGACGCTTCTGTAATCACTTCACAGTGTGTCTGTGTGTGTTCATGGGAGGCCAGGGACAGGCAGGCTTAATTAAAATCTAGAGGTAGGACTGGTCCCAGACATCGCTTTTCTAGTAGGAAAAAGGAACTGTTTCAAACCAGGGGAAAGTTGGCCTCATTCTCTCTCTCTCTCTCTCTCTCTCTCTCTCTCTCTCTCTCTCTCTCTCTCTCTCTCTCTCTCTCTCTCTCTCTCTCTCTCTCTCTCTCTCTCTCTCTCTCTCTCTCTCTCTCTCTCTCTTCTCTCTCTGTTTTAAAAGCTGCTGCTCAGAAAGTTGTCAGATAAAATAAAGAAAAAATAGGAATTCTGATTTTATCAAACAAAAATAAAACCTTGGTAGATTGATATTCATAAGGGGACAATCCTGGGAACAACTTCAACAAGTTTATTTGTAAATCACTTCTCAAATACTGTGTGCTGAGAGCTAACTGAAGTTTTAGATGTAATCCTTCTTTACTTGTTCCTGTGCTGTGAAACAGTGATTGTTGTTGTGACAGAAGCCAGACATCTAATGTAGAGATATAACACTGATTGCCTGCATTAGCCTCAATGCTACTTTAGTTTAACACCTGGGTTAGATGAATTAACACACTTTACCTGCATTAGCCTCAATGCTACTTTAGTTTAACACCTGGGTTAGATGGATTAACACACTTTACCTGCTAATACTAATGTTAATGTTGGGTCTGCTTGCAAAAGTGCACTGGCAGTAGGTTTACTAGAGATAGCATTAACTAGTTGTTAGCGCGCAATGTGTAGGAATTGCCTGTGAGCACAGATCTCAGATCAACTTACCCTCCCCAAATGCTAACCTTAACTATAGTGGGAAAACACAAAACTGACCTTAGATTTTTGTCGATGGACAACTATTTCATTGTGTACAGTTGAGCTCTGTGTACCACGGTCCGTGCATGTGTGGTGAGTCTTATGCAGTGTAGAGATAGGTACATCTCCAAGACATGTCTCAACCCTAAGTCCTCAGAGAATATACATCATTCCTGTTAAAACAACTGTTTATGTCCAACACCCACATCATGACTGAGGAAGTAAGAAGCAAAAGGACAATTAATGAATTCTCTAGTCTCTTTCATATTAACACTTAAAGCCCATTGCTACTAAACAGCTTCAGACTCAATCATATTTTCCCTGTAAGCTTCTTAAAACAGGATGGTACAGAAGCCGGAATGCAGTTGACCTGACTTGACTAACTGGTCAGATTAGTGATTTTATGTTTGGAGAACGTAATGGGTAAATTGTGTTTTAGTGAAAATGACGTAGATACTCTTAGTGCTTCTAGACTAGAGGGAAAGAACAGACGGTTTTATTGTTGTGTAGCCTGCCTTTGTGTAAGACTGAGAGACATGTTTAACACTGTAGGCAAACATCTTTCTCAGCATTAGAACCCATTGTTTCCACATCGATCACAGAATTACATTTTCTCAAATGTGTCATCTATTTATTCATCTATTTTCTATTTGTCTTTATCTGATGATTTAGCCCATCACATAGGGTTAGGGTTAGGCTTTATCCGATGATTTAGCCCATCACATAGGGTTAGGGTTAGGCTTTATCTGATGATTTAGCCCATCACATAGGGTTAGGGTTAGGCTTTATCTGATGATTTAGCCCATCACATAGGGTTAGGGTTAGGCTTTATCTGATGATTTAGCCCATCACATAGGGTTAGGGTTAGGCTTTATCCGATGATTTAGCCCATCACATAGGGTTAGGGTTAGGCTTTATCTGATGATTTAGCCCATCACATAGGGTTAGGGTTAGGATTTATCCGATGATTTAGCCCATCACATAGGGTTAGGGTTAGGCTTTATCTGATGATTTAGCCCATCACATAGGGTTAGGGTTAGGCTTTATCTGATGATTTAGCCCATCACATAGGGTTAGGGTTAGGCTTTATCTGATGATTTAGCCCATCACATAGGGTTAGGGTTAGGCTTTATCTGATGATTTATCCCATCACATAGGGTTAGGGTTAGGCTTTATCTGATGATTTAGCCCATCACATAGGGTTAGGGTTAGGCTTTATCTGATGATTTAGCCCATCACATAGGGTTAGGGTTAGGCTTTATCTGATGATTTAGCCCATCACATAGGGTTAGGGTTAGGCTTTATCTGATGATTTAGCCCATCACATAGGGTTAGGGTTAGGCTTTATCTGATGATTTAGCCCATCACATAGGGTTAGGGTTAGGCTTTATCTGATGATTTAGCCCATCACATAGGGTTAGGGTTAGGCTTTATCCGATGATTTAGCCCATCACATAGGGAGAACACATATATATATATACTTTTTTTCTTGTATCTGTACTCTTCTACATGGTATCATCTCTCTGCCATCTCAGATTAGACTTGATTACGGTACAGAACACACACACACACACACAGACACACACAGAGACAGACACACACACACACACACACACACACACACACACACACACACACACACACACACACACACACACACACACACACACACACACACACACACACACACACACACACACACACACACACACACACACACACACACACACACACACACACACACACACACACACACACACACACACACACACACACACACACACACACACACACACACACAGACACACGCACACACACACACACACATAGTAGGGCATGGAGAGTTAGCCGGGCATGGAAAGATAGACAGGCAGTAGCAGGTGGGTGGATTTGAATGCAGTTGCATTTTAAACCCTCATTCGAATGTTGGTTCATTCACAGCTTGTCTTACAAAAGCAATGGTTTACAGGGACAGGTCTCCATTATAGATTATTCTTATAGCACCAGGGATCTGTTTAGTGTACTGTTGGTGGCTGGCCAGTGTGGACAGGGCTTGGACAGTGCTTGGACAGGGCTTGGACAGGGCTTGGGGAGGGCTTGGGGATGAGGTTTAATGAATGACGCTGGTGTGTTAATCAGGGATTTGTATCTACATGCTGAGGGATCTTTACCAGGCCCAGATTTAGGCTAAGCTGATTTTCTTACCGACACAGGAGCCAGGGAGACTTTTCTATCCTTCGCTCCTTTACTCTTCTCCTTCTCTCACGGTCAGAACGAGGGATCAGTCACATTTGTTCACTCCTCCCTCTGTTTCCAGGACATTTTAATCAGTGAGGGGTCAGAGAGAGAGAGGAAAAGAGTGAAACTTTTGTGTGGAGGTGTTGACTTGTTTTCAGGGGCAGGCGATGGGCTCTGGCTGTCAGCTCTGAGACAAAGCCACTCAGATCTATAGTTTATATTGGATTTTCTCTTTTCACAGGTTGTCAGGCGGCTCCTTTAACTAATGCCTCTGTGGTAGGCATTCCCTGGCAGTCAGCGTTCAATTGTCACATCAATTATGGAATTATGGGTGCAGGATCTGAACATTCTGTTTGTTCTGTTATTGCCCGTTAATGATAAGCAGTGTGATTGCTATTGTTGTAATACATTTATAATGACATTCTCTTTAGGTCCCTGTCCGGCTGGATGAGATGAGAGCCACATGTAGAGGTCGCCATGGCAACCTGTGACTCCCCTTCTATGGTCTTGCGGCAGGAAAATGGTCAGAAGCTGTTGTTGCTGCCAACAGGGCCGTGTGACGCAGAGAAGACCGAGAGAGACCGAACTGCTGCTGCCGCTGGGATGGATCCCAACTCTGACACCAATCACACCGCCGCTGCACCGGAGCACAGCCCAGCTACCCCCAATAATACCACAGACACCGGCAGCCCACTGAAGAATGAGCAGCACAGCCGTATAGAAAGCTTTACCGGAACCGGGACTGTTGTATTGGGTTCGGACCATGCCCACACTGCTGCATCGCTGGTGGCCCCAGTGAAGGACATCCCCTGTATCGAATGCTCCACCTCCTTCTCCAGTTTACAGCAGTACATGGAGCATCATTGCCCCAACACTCGCCTGCCTAATGCAGCAGGGCGGGAAGAGGAGGAAGAGGGTGAGAGTGAGGGAGAGGGGAAGCCTGATGTAGTGGCGGAGGTGTGTGAAAGAGACAGCGAGATGGAGGATGAGTTAGAAGATAGTGACGTGGAGAACCTGTGCGGCGAGATCGTCTACCAGCCCGACGGATCTGCTTTCATCCTGGAGGACTCCAAAGAGCATCGCGGTGGCGCCTCCCAGGGCCTTCTGTCCCTCAAAACCTTCCCCCCCAGCCCCCACAATCCCACCTCTGCCACCAATAATGCACATTGCGGTTTGATGACCCATGGGGGGGTTCGGGACCAGGCGGAGCTGCCTGCAACTGCACCCATGTCCTTCTGCCCACAGGTCATCAACACTTTCCACATTGCGTCATCCCTCGGGAAAGCATTCCCGGGTGACCCAGCGGCAACATCGTCGTTCCCAAATACCTCAGCATTCGCAGGCGCCAGCGGCCCGGTGTTGCACAGTTTCCGCGTCTACGACCTTCGCCACAAGAACGACAAAGACTATTTGACGGTCGACGGCGCAGCCAAAAATTCCTGTGTGTCCAAAGATGTTCCCAACAATGTGGACTTGTCCAAGTTCGAGGGCTGTGTGAGTGATGGACAGAGGAAGCCAGTGCTGATGTGTTTCCTCTGCAAGCTGTCGTTTGGCTACAGCCGATCGTTTGTGACGCACGCCGTCCACGACCACCGGATGACGCTCAACGAGCAGGAGCAAAAGCTCCTGAGCAACAAGCACGTCTCTGCCATCATCCAGGGGATTGGCAAGGACAAAGAACCTCTTATAAGCTTTCTGGAACCAAAAAAATCCACCAACTCTGTGCTACCCCACTTTTCTACTGCCGCTAGCTTCCTGGGTCCCGATTCAGGGTTCCACGGCCTGTGGAACGCGTTCCATGCTGAGAATACTGATTCCCTCCAGGCCGGGTATGCTTTCCTGAAAGGGAGCGCGAGCTCTAACCCCGCCAACCAAACCCCCAGAACCCCACCAATGCCAAAGGCCGAGACCAATCCAAATCTCGGGGGTGTGACCGGCACCTCCCTCAGAACCCCCGCCAGTTCTGCTTCCCTGATTCACTCATCTCCCATGGCGACTGTCTTGGAGCGGGATTCTCCCGAGAGCGACTGCGAGGGCCTTCCTCCATGCACTTTGCATGGGTCGGACCTGAACTCATACCCGCTGATCAAACGTGAGCCGGCTGCAGAAGGAGGACAGAGTCCAGAAGAAGACATGGAGGACATTTACTTCAACGGAGGGGTGGAGATGGAGACGGAGGATGACGAACCGGTGGGCGACAGCACTAGTAGCAAAGATTCCCCTATTTTAAACCAAAGCATTTCCCACCTGTCTAACAGCGTGCTGAAGTACAGTGGCAACAAAGGCCCCTTTTCCTTCTCTTCCTCATCCCGTGAGGAGATGGAGAAGAATCAGCTAAACTCAGACCTAGCCAGAGATAGAGATAGCAGTAACGACTCATCCAGTGAGGTCCTGGCTGGTCCAGATGGCTCTTCCCCCTCCTCTCACCTGATGATGCCACGAGACGAAGAGAGTCCGGGACCCCTGCACCAGCATGGGGGAAACCCTGTCACTCCTGGCACACCGGGTACCCCTGGACTGGGCGAGGGGTCCCCAGGTAGTTGCATTGAGTGCCCCAAATGTGACACGGTCCTAGGGTCCTCCCGATCCTTAGGAGGGCACATGACCATGATGCACTCTCGTAACTCCTGCAAGACACTGAAGTGTCCCAAGTGTAACTGGCACTACAAGTACCAGCAGACACTGGACGCCCACATGAAGGAGAAGCACCCAGAGTCTGGAGGGTCCTGTGTGTACTGTCGTACCGGGCAGGCTCACCCACGCCTGGCCCGGGGAGAGAGTTATACATGTGGATACAAGCCGTTCCGCTGCGAGGTTTGTCTTTCTTTCTCCTTCTTTCTCTCTGTCTCTCCCCCCTCTCTCTCTCTCTCTCTCTCTCTCTCTCGATCTCTCTCTCTCTCTCTTTCACTCTCATTCTCTCTCTCTGTCTCTCTCCCTCATCTGTTAAAATGTTCCCTCTGTTCCTTTCTCTACAGTATATCTCTATAAATAACACCCTCTCTATCTCTGATTTATCTCTAGGTGTGTAACTATTCCACCACGACCAAGGGCAACCTGAGCATCCACATGCAGTCGGACAAGCACCTGAACAACGTTCAGACGCTGCAGAACGGGGGCACTGAACCACAGTACACCCACACTCACACCCACAGCCACAGCCACACCCACTCCCCCTGCCATAGCCATGCCAAGCCCGTGCCCAGCGGCAGCCTGGCGGGAGGATGTGGTACCCCCTCGCCGTCCAAGCCCAAACAGAAGCCCATGTGGCGTTGTGAGGTGGGTGAAACTACACGTTGGACTAGGGCTGTTCTAGTGCTGATCATTGTTTTAGACACAAATCTAGGATCCGCTTATCTTCCCCTGATCCATAAGAGGAAAAATCACAACTCTGCCAATAGATCAGTGTCTTGGCGCAGCTTCTTCTTACTATTTTTGACTGACACTTTTCGACTTTGTAAACTTGTACACCTGTATATGAGTACTTAGTTACCACACACCCTTTGAGAACCCATTCAACTAATGTTCCTCATATATATATATATACACCTCCCCTCCTCCTCCAGGTGTGTGACTACGAGACCAACGTGGCGAGGAACCTGCGCATCCACATGACCAGCGAGAAACACATGCACAACATGATGCTGCTGCAGCAGAACATGAAGCAGATTCAACATGGTCTGCACCTGGGTCTGGCCCCGGCCGAGGCTGAGCTCTACCAGTACTACCTGGCTCAGAACATCGGCCTGACCGGGGTCAAGCTGGAGAGCCCCGGTCCAGACACCCAGATGATTATTAATCCTTTCCAGCTGGACCCCAATACGGCTGCTGCACTCAGCTCTGGGCTAGGTGGGAATCAGGGTGACTGTTTACACTTTATTTTTCTGTCTTTCTCTCTCTTCTTTTTCCCCGTCTCTATCTGGCCCATAACTCCTCCAGACACATATGGCTCTCTATGTTTTGATCCGTCTCTATCTGGCCCATACCTCCTCCAGACACATATGGCTCTCTATGTTTTGCTCCGTCTCTATCTGGCCCACACCTCCTCCAGACACATATGGCTCTCTATGTTTTGATCCGTCTCTATCTGGCCCACACCTCCTCCAGACACATATGGCTCTCTTTGTTTTGATCCGTCTCTATCTGGCCCATACCTCCTCCAGACACATATGGCTCTCTATGTTTTGCTCCGTCTCTATCTGGCCCACACCTCCTCCAGACACATATGGCTCTCTATGTTTTGCTCCGTCTCTATCTGGCCCACACCTCCTCCAGACACATATGGCTCTCTATGTTTTGCTCCGTCTCTATCTGGCCCACACCTCCTCCAGACACATATGGCTCTCTATGTTTTGCTCCGTCTCTATCTGGCCCACACCTCCTCCAGACACATATGGCTCTCTATGTTTTGATCCGTCTCTATCTGGCCCACACCTCCTCCAGACACATATGGCTCTCTATGTTTTGATCCGTCTCTATCTGGCCTATAACTCCTCCAGAAAAATATGGCTCTCTTTGTTTTGATCCGTTTCTATCTGGCCCATAACTCCTCCAGAACATATGTCTCTCTTTGTTTTGATCCGACTCTATCTGGCCCATAACTCCTCCAGAACATATGTCTCTCTTTGTTTTGATCCGTCTCTATCTGGCCCATAACTCCTCCAGAACATATGTCTCTCTTTGTTTTGATCCGACTCTATCTGGCCCATAACTCCTCCAGAACATATGTCTCTCTTTGTTTTGATCCGTTTCTATCTGGCCCATAACTCCTCCAGAAAAATATGTCTCTCTTTGTTTTGATCCGTTTCTATCTGGCCCATAACTCCTCCAGAACATATGTCTCTCTTTGTTTTGATCCGTTTCTATCTGGCCCATAACTCCTCCAGAAACATATGGCTCTCTTTGTTTTGATCCGACTCTATCTGGCCCATAACTCCTCCAGAACATATGGCTCTCTTTGTTTTGATCCGTCTCTATCTGGCCCATAACTCCTCCAGAACGTATGTCTCGTTTTGTTTTGATCCTTTTCTATCTGGCCCATAACTCCTCCAGAACATATGTCTCTCTTTGTTTTGATCCGACTCTATCTGGCCCATAACTCCTCCAGAACTTATGTCTCGTTTTGTTTTGATCCCTCTCTATCTGGCCCATAACTCTTCCAGAACTTATGTCTCATTTTGTTTTGATCCGTCTCTATCTGGCCCATAACTCCTCCAGAACTTATGTCTCGTTTTGTTTTGATCCTTCTCCTCGGCCTTCTTTCTCTTTTCCCTCTGTCCTCCGTTTTCTTTCTCCTCCCCCTGTCTGTCTTATCACCTTTCATCCCTATGTCATTGCTTCCTCTCCTAGGAGGTGGAGGGGTTCAACAAAGAGCACATACTGTTAGCCACCCATTCCTCATGGCAACCTGGAGGTCACAGCTGTAGCCTCGCTGTTTCTCATGTCTACACGCACGCTTGCACACACCAATCAAATCAAATCAAGTGTTAATTGTCACCTGCTTCGTTAACAGCAGGTGTAGACTAACAGTGAAATGCAGGAATGTTCCTTCATTGTAGGAATGAAACTAAAAATACACAGTGAGCAATGATCTTGAGCCTGGCTACATACATGGTACCAGTATGGAGTCTATGTGCAGGAGTACGAAGGATATTTATCTACATATGTACATCTACAAAAACTACTATCAGATGTTATACAGGGCATTCAGAACTATTCAGACACCTTGACTTTTTCCACATTTTGTTATGATACCGCCTTATTCTAAAATTTGATTAAATAGTTTTTTCCACAATCATCAATCTACACACAATATCCCATAATGACAAAGCAAATACAGGCTTTAAGACATTTTAGCAAATGTATTACAAATAAAAAACTGAAATATCACATTTACAAAAGTATTCAGATCCTTTACTCAGTACTTTGTTGAAGCACCTTTGGCAGCGATTACAGCCTCAAGTCTTCTTGGGTATGACGCTTCAAGCTTGGCACACCTGTATTTGGGGAGTTTCTCCCATTCTTCTCTGCAGATTTGTCAGGTTGGATGGGGAGCATTGCTGCACGGCTATTTTCAGGTCTCTCCAGAGATGTTCGATCGGGTTCTGGCTGGGCCACTCAAGGACATTCAGAGACTTGTCCCGAAGCCACTCTTGCGTTGTCTTGGCTGCGTGCTTAGTGTTGTTGTCCTGTTGGAAGGTGAACCTTCGCCCCAGTCTGAGGTCCTGAGCACTCTGGAGCAGGTTTTCATCAAGGATCTCTCTCTGTACTTTTCTCCGTTCATCTTTCCCTCGATCCTGACTAGTCTCCCAGTCCCTGCCACTGAAAAACATTGCCACAACATGATGCTGCCACCACCATGCTTCACCGTAGGGATGGTGCCAGGTTTCCTCCAGACGTCACGCTTGGCATTCAGGCCAAAGAGTTCAATCTTGGTTTCATCAGACCAGATAATCTTGTTTGTCATTGTCTGAGTCCTTTAGGTGCCTTCTGGCAAACTCAAAGTGGGCTGTCGTGTGCCTTTTACTGAGGAATGGCTTTTGTCTGGCCTCTGATTGGTGGAGTGCTGCAGAGATGGTTGTCCTTCTGGAAGGTTCTCCCAACTCCACAGAGAAACTCTGGAGCTCTGTCAGAGTGACCATCGTGTTCCTGGTCACCTCGCTGACCAAGGCCCTTCTCCCCTGATTGCTCAGTTTGGCCGGGCGGTCAGCTCTAGGAAGTGTCTTGGTGGTTCCAAACTTCTTCCATTTAAGAATGATGGAAGCCACTATGTTCTTGGGGACCTTCAATGCTGCATAAATGTTTGGTACCCTTCCACAGATCTGTGACTCGACTACGGACAATTCCTTCGACCACATGGCTTGGTTTTTGCTCTGACATGCACTGTGGGACCTTATATAGACATTTGTGTGCCTTTCCAAATCATGTCCAATTAATTGAATTTACCACAGGTGGACTCCAATCAAGTTGTAGACACATCTCAAAGATGATCAATGGAAGCAAGATGCACCTGAGCTCAATTTCGAGTCTCATAGCCAAGGGTCTGAATACTTATGTATATAAGGTATTTCTGTTTTTTTATTTAACAAATAACAAATATGCCAAAAAATTGTCGTTATGGGATATTGTGTGTTGACTGATGAGGGAAAACATTTTTTAAATCCATTTTAGAATAAGGCTGTAATGTAACAAAATGCAGAACAAGTGAAGGGGTCTGAATACTTTCCAAATGCACTGTATATACGTATGGGTAAAGTGACTAGGCAACAGGATAGATAATAGACAGTAGCAGCAGCGAATGTGGTGAGTGTGGAAGTGTATGTGTTGCGACAGTGTGCCTGTGTGTGTGTGTGTGTGTGTGTGTGTGTGTGTGTGTGTGTGTGTGTGTGTGTGTGTGTGTGTGTGTGTGTGTGTGTGTGTGTGTGTGTGTGTGTGTGTTTGCATGGGTGTGTATGTGTTGGAATGTCAGTGTAAGTATGCATTAGTGTGTGTGTGGAGTCTAGTGTATGTGCAAAGAGTCAAAAACACACACACACACACACACACACACACACACACACACACACACACACACACACACACACACACACACACACACACACACACACACACACACACACACCGTGTGTAGCAAACGTTGTTCAGACACACACACACGAACACACAGACGCACTATTTCGACTAATTAGCAGATTTGTACTGTAAAAAAATACAAATGTGTAATTGTTCGATTCAAATGTGTTAGTCTTTTATCTACATGTTCTGGGAAAGGAGACACAACAGAGAGAGACAATTCCAAAACAAATCAAATTTGATAAACTCCCATATCTGCTGGGTGAAATACCACAGTGTGCCATCACAGCAGCAAGATTTGTGACCTGTTGCCATAAGAAAAGGGCAACCAGTGAAGAACAAACACCAGTGTAAATACAACCCATATTTAAATGCATTTATTTTTCTTTTTGTACTTGAACTATTTGCACATCGTTGTAACACTGTACATAGACATAATATGACATTTGTTTCAAAGGAATGTCTCTATTCTTTTGAAACTTTTGTGAGTGTAATGTTTGCTGTTCATTTTCTATTTCTATCTATTTTCTATTTTCTATATTTCACTTTTGTTTATTAACTATTTAACTTGCTTTGGCAATGTTAATATATGTTTCCCATGCCAATAAAGCCCCTTCAATGGAATTGAGGGAGAGAGAGATAGATAGATAGAGAGGGAGGGAGAGGGAGACAGAGAGGGAGAGAGAGGGAGACGGAGGGAGGGAGACAGAGGGAGGGAGTGGGAGGAGATCAAACGCACATAATTACATGAATGGAAGATGATCTGTTTTAGTTCTGGGGGGAGAAGAGAGCGAGAGCGAGCGAGCGAGCGAGAGAGAGAGAGAGAGAGAGAGAGAGAGAGAGAGAGAGAGAGAGAGAGAGAGAGAGAGAGAGAGAGAGAGAGAGAGAGAGAGAGAGAGAGAGAGAGAGAGAGAGAGAGAGAGAGAGAGAGAGAGAGAGAGAGCAGTGTCGTAACAGAACAGAGCTCCTTTTGTATCGATCAGCGTTTCATGTTGTGTGAGAAGGCCTGCTAGCTCTTCTACCCGCTACTCTAAAGCTAGCCCTGCACTGCCCTAGCCCAGAGTCATTAAAACTATCTGATGAGGAAGCTGACAAATTGAAAGGGATGATTGTAATTGATCCTGATCCAATCCTGTTAGATTTTTTTTTATAGTCGAGGCTTTGATTGGAGCCACTGGGTCTGTGCAATGCTTTATTTGATCAAATCCTTTGGTGTGACTGAGGCCTATAGTGCTATGCTATGGCTAGTCTTCTTCTTCTTCATGCCTTCCTCCACCTCCACCTCCTCCTCCACCTCCTCCTCCTCCTCCACCTCCACCTCCACCTCCTCCTCCACCTCCTCCTCCACCTCCACCTCCTCCTCCACCTCCACCTCTCCTCCATGTCCTCCTCCACCTCCTCCTCTACTTCCACCTCTTCCACCTCCTCCACCTCAACCTCTCCTCCACGTCCTCCTCCATGTTCTCCACCACCTCCATCTCCTCCTCCTCCTCCACCTCCACCTCTCCTCCTCCTCCACCTCCACGTCCTCCTCCACCTCCTCCACCTCTCCTCCTCCTCCACCTCCACCACCTCCACCTCATCCACCTCCCCCTCCTCCTCCTCCTCCTCCTCCTCCTCCTCCTCCACCTCCACCTCTCCTCCACCTCCACCTCCACCTCTCCTCCACCTCCTCCACCACCACCTCCTCCTCCACCTCCTCCTCCTCCTCCTCCTCCTCCTCCGCCACCTCCTCCTCCACCTCCTCTTCCACCTCCACCACCACCTCCACCTCCTCCACCACCTCAACCTCCTCCTCCACCTCCTCTTCCAACTCCTCCTCCACCACCACCTCCACCTCCTCCACCACCTCAACCTCCTCCTCCACCTCCTCTTCCACCTCCTCCTCCACCTCAACCTCCTCCTCCTCCACCTCCTTTTCCATCTCCACCTCAACCTCCTCTGTCTGCTTTTTGATGCTCTTGGTTCTCTTATGCTTTCTGGTTTTCACCTACGTTCTCTGTCTCTCTCCCTGCTCACTCTTTCTTCTCTTCTTTCCTGTTTCCTTCTCTCTTATTCTCCTTGTCTGCCAAATCACTCTCTCTGTCTCACCTCTCTTCTTTCTCCCTCTCTCTCTCTCTCTCTCTCTCTCTCTCTCTCTCTAACTGTCCCTCTCTCTCCCTCTCTAACCATCCCTCTCTCTCTCTGTCCCCAGTGAATAATGAATTGTCTGCGGAGCTGCGTCTGGCCAGTGGTCAGCTGATGGCTGATGACCTGTCTGTCCTCTCCGGCGAAAGCGGCATCGGCGGCAGTGGCGAACTCTCCCCACCTATCAGCGACCCGTCGCTCCACATCTACCAGTGTTCTGTCTGCAGCCGCTTCACCTCCGACAGCCTGGAGGTGCTGGGTGCCCACGTCAATGCCGAACGCACCCTGCCCGAGGACGAGTGGCGTGGCATTGTGGGAGATGTGTACCAGTGCAAGCTGTGCACCTACAACACCCAGCTCAAGGCCAACTTCCAGCTGCACTGTAAGACAGACAAACACATGCAGAAGCATCAGCTGGTGGCTCACATCAAGGAAGGAGGGAAAGCCAACCAGTGGAGGTTGAAGTGCGTCGCCATCGGCAACCCCGTGCATCTGAAGTGCAACGCGTGCGACTACTACAGCAACAGTGTGGATAAACTGCGGCTGCACGCCACCAACCAACGACACGAGGCTGCCATTAGGCTGTACAAGGTACCGTTCACTTCTGTTATGACACCATCCACGACCGTACTGGTAGACAGACAGCAGCCATCAACTCACAAACCAACTCACAAACCAACACAGCATCACGGTGGTAACAAGCCTAGGCCGCTTTAATAACATGATGCACCGTACTGGTAGACACACGTACTGCTACTGGTGCTCCCTCGATCCTCTATTATCTATTCCCTACTCCCTACTCCCTCTATTCTCTATACTCTATTCTCTACTCCCTTGATCCTCTATTCTCTATACTCTATTCTCTACTCCCTCGATCCTCTATTCTCTATACTCTATTCCCTACTCCCTCGATCCTCTATTCTCTATACTCTATTCCCTACTCCCTCTATTCTCTATACTCTATTCTCTACTCCCTTGATCCTCTATTCTCTATACTCTATTCTCTACTCCCTTGATCCTCTATTCTCTATACTCTATTCTCTACTCCCTCGATCCTCTATTCTCTATCCTCTATTCTCTACTCCCTCGATCCTCTATTCTCTATACTCTATTCCCTACTCCCTTGATCCTCTATTCTCTATACTCTATTCCCTACTCCCTTGATCCTCTATTCTCTATACTCTATTCTCTACTCCCTCGATCCTCTATTCTCTATCCTCTATTCTCTTTCCTCCATCCTCTATCCTATATTCTCTATCTATCCTCTATCCTCTATTCTCTATCCTCTATCCTCTATCATATATCCTCTATTCTATATCCTCTATTCTCTATCCTCTATACTCTATTCTCTATTCTCTATCCTCTATCATATATCCTCTATTCTCTATCCTCTATCCTCTATTCTATATCCTCTATTCTCTATACTCTATTCCCTACTCCCTTGATCCTCTATTCTCTATACTCTATTCTCTACTCCCTCGATCCTCTATTCTCTATACTCTATTCCCTACTCCCTCTATTCTCTATACTCTATTCTCTACTCCCTTGATCCTCTATTCTCTATCCTCTATCCTCTATCATATATCCTCTATTCTATATCCTCTATTCTCTATCCTCTATACTCTATTCTCTATTCTCTATCCTCTATCATATATCCTCTATTCTCTATCCTCTATCCTCTATTCTATATCCTCTATTCTCTATTCTCTATTCTCTATTCTCTATTCTCTATCCTCTATTCTCTATTCTCTATCCTCTATTCTCTATTCTCTATCCTCTATTCTCTATCGTCTATCCCCTATCCCCTATCCTCTTCTCCCTCCCACTCTGCTTCGATCATCCCTCTTCACAACCTCCACTCTCTCTTCCCTCCTCCCCCTCTCCGTTTCCCTCCTCCCCCTCTCCGTTTCACTCTTTCCTGTAAGAGTGAAAGGAAAAACTATTTTCAGTGATGTTAATATGATGACTGAAATCAAAGCTAATTGAGTTATTTTGAGTTATAGACAGAGAGACAAAGACAGACAGACAGACAGACAGACAGACAGACAGACAGACAGACAGACAGACAGACAGACAGACAGACAGACAGACAGACAGACAGACAGACAGACAGACAGACAGACAGACAGACAGACAGACAGACAGACAGACAGACAGACAGACAGACAGACAGACAGACAGACAGACATTTTACAGTGTGAAAAAATTGTGGTCCAGGATTCTACTATAGTTTACACTGAATATACCAATCATTAAGAACACCTTCCTAATAATGGGTTGCAACCTTTTTTGCTCTCAGAACAGCCTCAATTCATCAGTGCATGGACTCTACAAGGTGTCGAAAGCATTCCGTAGGGATGCTGGCCCATTTTGTCTCCAATGCTTCCCACAGTCGTGTCAAGTTGGCTGGATGTCCTTTGGGTGGTGGACCATTCTTGATACACACGGGACACTGTTGAGTGTATGAGAACCAGCTGAGTTGCAGTTCTTGACAGAAACCGGTGCGCCTGGCACCTACTGTACTACCATACACCATTCAAAGGCACTTAAATCTTTTGTCTTGCCAATTCACACTCTGAATGGCCCATACACAATCCATATCTCAATTGTCTCAAGGCTTAAAAATGATTCTTTAACCTGTCACCTCCCCTTCATCTACACTGATTGAAATTGATTTAACAGACGACATCAATAAGTGATCATAGCGTCCACCTGGATTCATCTGGTCAGTCTATGTCATGGAAAGAGCAGGTGTTCCTAATGTTTTGTCCACTCTACGTATTAAGCTAATGAGGATCTATTGACCAGCCCTAGCAATGTCACTGTGGTGTGTCTATGTGCCCTGTAGTGCAGTGAATGGCTGTGTGTTCACAGCAGTTGATTATCGTCTGGCAATAGCACACTAGGCAACATGAAGCATTGGCAGCCATTAAAAATCATAGCAGGGATTTATTTTATTTTTTATTAGCAATGATTAAAGGCGAAGGTATAAGACCAACTCTGAGGCAATATAAAGGGATAGAACAAAAGAGGAGAAATAGAGAAACATGTCCAACAATATTAGTGTAACCATTTATTTTCCCTGAAAAGGGAGAATAGGCAGAAACGCAACCCTGAACTACCTCATGGTCCTAGAAAATAGGATGATGTTATCATACACACACACACTACACACACACACACACACACACACACACACACTACACACTACACACACTACACACACTACACAATACACACTACACACACTACACACACACAATACACACTACACACACACACACTACACACACACACACACTACACACACACACACACACACACACACACAATACACACTACACACACTACACACTACACACACACACTACACACTACACACACACACACACACTACACACACTACACACACACACTACACACTACACAATACACACTACACACACTACACACACACAATACACACTACACACACACACCACTACACACACACACACACACACTACTACCACACACACACACACACACCACACTACACACACACACACACTACACACTACACCCACACACACACACACTACACACACTACACACTACACACTACACAATACACTAATACACACTACACCACACCATGCACATTACCCCACTACTACACACACACACACTACACACCCCACTACTGACCACTACACACACACAGTTACCACACTACTATCACACTACACACACACAGTTACACACTATGCACACACTACACACACTACTACACTACTACACACACACACAGTCACACATCTACTATCACACTACATGCACTACAGTCACACACACTACACACTACACACACTACACACACACAGTTACACATCTACTATCACACTACACACACACAATTACACCTCTACTATCACACTACACACACACAGTTACACACTACACACACAGCTACCACTCTACTATCCACTCCACACACACAGCTACCACACTACTATCACACTACACACACTCAGCTACACCACTACTATCACACTACACACACACACACTACACACACACACTATCCACTACATTCACTCACACTACACACACACTACTACACACTACATGCACTACACACTACACACACACTACTATCACACTCACACACACACAGCTACCACACTACTGACACACTACATTCACTCAGCTACCCACACTACTATCACTACTACATTCACTACACACTACACACACTACTACTACACACACTACACACACACACTACCCACACTACTATCACACTACACACACACAGCTACACCACTACTATCCACTACACACACACAGCTACACACACACACTATCACACTACACACACACACACTACACACACACACACACACACACACACACACACACACAGTCACACACACTACTATCACACTACACACACACAGCTACACACACTACTGTCCACTACATGCACTCAGTTACACCCTCTACTGTCACACACATGCACTCAGAGTGACCGCTATGCACTCAGATTACCTTTCTAGCTTGTGCTCACCATGTAATCAGAATACCCATCTACTAGTCCTCTCCATGCACTCAGTAATGCCTCTTTAAGCCATGTCCTGGCGCATGTGAACTCAGGTATCCCTCTACTGTCCTCTCCATGCACTCAGTTACCCCTCTACTGTCCTCTCCATGCACGTGCGAGTTACCCCTCTACTGTCCTCTCCATGCACTCAGTTACCCCTCTACTGTCCTCTCCATGCACTCAGTTACCCCTCTACTGTCCTCTCCATGCACTCAGTTACCCCTCTACTGTCCTCCCTATGCACTCAGTTACCCCTCTACTGTCCTCTACATGCACTCAGTTACCCCTCTACTGTCCTCTCCATGCACTCAGTTACCCCTCTACTGTCCTCTACATGCACTCAGTTACCCCTCTACTGTCCTCTACATGCACTCAGTTACCCCTCTACTGTCCTCTCCATGCACTCAGTTACCCCTCTACTGTCCTCTCCATGCACTCAGTTACCCCTCTACTGTCCTCTCCATGCACTCAGTTACCCCTCTACTGTCCTCTACATGCACTCAGTTACCCCTCTACTGTCCTCTCCATGCACTCAGTTACCCCTCTACTGTCCTCTCCATGCACTCAGTTACCCCTCTACTGTCCTCTCCATGCACTCAGTTACCCCTCTACTGTCCTCTACATGCACTCAGTTACCCCTCTACTGTCCTCTACATGCACTCAGTTACCCCTCTACTGTCCTCTCCATGCACTCAGTTACCCCTCTACTGTCCTCTCCATGCACTCAGTTACCCCTCTACTGTCCTCTCCATGCACTCAGTTACCCCTCTACTGTCCTCTCCATGTACTCAGTTACCCCTCTACTGTCCTCTCCATGCACTCAGTTACCCCTCTACTGTCCTCTACATGCACTCAGTTACCCCTCTACTGTCCTCTCCATGCACTCAGTTACCCCTCTACTGTCCTCTCCATGCACTCAGTTACCCCTCTACTGTCCTCTCCATGCACTCAGTTACCCCTCTACTGTCCTCTCCATGCACTCAGTTACCCCTCTACTGTCCTACTCTATGCACTCAGTTACCCCTCTACTGTCCTCTCCATGCACTCAGTTACCCCTCTACTGTCCTCTCCATGCACTCAGTTACCCCTCTACTGTCCTCTCCATGCACTCAGTTACCCCTCTACTGTCCTCTACATGCACTCAGTTACCCCTCTACTGTCCTCTACATGCACTCAGTTACCCCTATGTCCTCTACTCAGTTACCCCTCTACTGTCCTCTACATGCACTCAGTTACCCCTCTACTGTCCTCTCCATGCACTCAGTTACCCCTCTACTGTCCTCTAAATGCACTCAGCTACCCCTCTACTGTCCTCTCCATGCACTCAGCTACCCCTCTACTGTCCTCTAAATGCACTCAGCTACCCCTCTACTGTCCTCTCCATGCACTCAGTTACCCCTCTACTGTCCTCTCCATGCACTCAGTTACCCCTCTACTGTCCTCTAAATGCACTCAGCTACCCCTCTACTGTCCTCTCCATGCACTCAGTTACCCCTCTACTGTCCTCTAAATGCACTCAGCTACCCCTCTACTGTCCTCTCCATGCACTCAGTTACCCCTCTACTGTCCTCTCCATGCACTCAGTTACCCCTCTACTGTCCTCTCCATGCACTCAGTTACCCCTCTACTGTCCTCTCCATGCACTCAGTTACCCCTCTACTGTCCTCTACATGCACTCAGTTACCCCTCTACTGTCCTCTACATGCACTCAGTTACCCCTCTACTGTCCTCTACATGCACTCAGTTACCCCTCTACTGTCCTCTCCATGTACTCAGTTACCCCTCTACTGTCCTCTACATGCACTCAGTTACCCCTCTACTGTCCTCTCCATGCACTCAGTTACCCCTCTACTGTCCTCTCCATGTACTCAGTTACCCCTCTACTCTCCTCTCCATGCACTCAGTTACCCCTCTACTGTCCTCTACATGCACTCAGTTACCCCTTTACTGTCCTCTCCATGCACTCAGTTACCCCTCTACTGTCCTCTCCATGCACTCAGTTACCCCTCTACTGTCCTCTCCATGCACTCAGTTACCCCTCTACTGTCCTCTACATGCACTCAGTTACCCCTCTACTGTCCTCTCCATGTACTCAGTTACCCCTCTACTCTCCTCTCCATGCACTCAGTTACCCCTCTACTGTCCTCTCCATGCACTCAGTTACCCCTCTACTGTCCTCTCCATGCACTCAGTTACCCCTCTACTGTCCTCTCCATGCACTCAGTTACCCCTCTACTGTCCTCTCCATGCACTCAGTTACCCCTCTACTGTCCTCCTTATGCACTCAGTTACCCCTCTACTGTCCTCTCCATGTACTCAGTTACCCCTCTACTGTCCTCTCCATGCACTCAGTTACCCCTCTACTGTCCTCTCCATGCACTCAGTTACCCCTCTACTGTCCTCTACATGCACTCAGTTACCCCTCTACTGTCCTCTACATGCACTCAGTTACCCCTCTACTGTCCTCTACATGCACTCAGTTACCCCTCTACTGTCCTCTCCATGCACTCAGTTACCCCTCTACTGTCCTCTAAATGCACTCAGCTACCCCTCTACTGTCCTCTCCATGCACTCAGCTACCCCTCTACTGTCCTCTAAATGCACTCAGCTACCCCTCTACTGTCCTCTCCATGCACTCAGTTACCCCTCTACTGTCCTCTCCATGCACTCAGTTACCCCTCTACTGTCCTCTAAATGCACTCAGCTACCCCTCTACTGTCCTCTCCATGCACTCAGTTACCCCTCTACTGTCCTCTAAATGCACTCAGCTACCCCTCTACTGTCCTCTCCATGCACTCAGTTACCCCTCTACTGTCCTCTCCATGCACTCAGTTACCCCTCTACTGTCCTCTCCATGCACTCAGTTACCCCTCTACTGTCCTCTCCATGCACTCAGTTACCCCTCTACTGTCCTCTCCATGCACTCAGTTACCCCTCTACTCTCCTCTCCATGCACTCAGTTACCCCTCTACTGTCCTCTACATGCACTCAGTTACCCCTCTACTGTCCTTTACATGCACTCAGTTACCCCTCTACTGTCCTCTCCATGCACTCAGTTACCCCTCTACTGTCCTCTACATGCACTCAGTTACCACTCTACTTTCCTCTACATGCACTCAGTTACCCCTCTACTGTCCTCTACATGCACTCAGTTACCCCTCTACTGTCCTCTAAATGCACTCAGTTACCCCTCTACTGTCCTCTACATGCACTCAGTTACCCCTCTACTGTCCTCTAAATGCACTCAGTTACCCCTCTACTGTCCTCTACATGCACTCAGTTACCCCTTTACTGTCCTCTCCATGCACTCAGTTACCCCTCTACTGTCCTCTCCATGCACTCAGTTACCCCTCTACTGTCCTCTCCATGCACTCAGTTACCCCTTTACTGTCCTCTACATTCACTCAGTTACCCCTCTACTGTCCTCTACATTCACTCAGCTACCCCTCTACTGTCCTCTACATTCACTCAGTTACCCCTCTACTGTCCTCTCCATGCACTCAGTTACCCCTCTACTGTCCTCTCCATGCACTCAGTTACCCCTCTTCTGTCCTCTCCATGCACTCAGTTACCCCTTTACTGTCCTCTACATTCACTCAGTTACCCCTCTACTGTCCTCTAAATGCACTCAGTTACCCCTCTACTGTCCTCTCCATGCACTCAGTTACCCCTTTACTGTCCTCTACATTCACTCAGTTACCCCTCTACTGTCCTCTCCATGCACTCAGTTACCCCTCTACTGTCCTCTCCATGCACTCAGTTACCCCTCTACTGTCCTCTACATTCACTCAGCTACCCCTCTACTGTCCTCTCCATGCACTCAGTTACCCCTCTACTGTCCTCTACATGCACTCAGTTACCCCTCTACTGTCCTCTACATGCACTCAGTTACCCCTCTACTGTCCTCTACATGCACTCAGTTACCCCTATGCACTCAGTTACCCCTCTACTGTCCTCTCCATGTACTCAGTTACCCCTCTACTGTCCTCTCCATGCACTCAGTTACCCCTCTACTGTCCTCTCCATGCACTCAGTTACCCCTCTACTGTCCTCTCCATGCACTCAGTTACCCCTCTACTGTCCTCTACATGCACTCAGCTACCCCTCTACTGTCCTCTCCATGCACTCAGTTACCCCTCTACTGTCCTCTACATTCACTCAGCTACCCCTCTACTGTCCTCTCCATGCACTCAGTTACCCCTCTACTGTCCTCTACATGCACTCAGTTACCCTTCTACTGTCCTCTACATGCACTCAGTTACCCCTCTACTGTCCTCTACATGCACTCAGTTACCCCTATGCACTCAGCTACCCCTCTACTGTCCTCTCCATGTACTCAGCTACCCCTCTACTGTCCTCTCCATGCACTCAGTTACCCCTCTACTGTCCTCTCCATGCACTCAGTTACCCCTCTACTGTCCTCTCCATGCACTCAGTTACCCCTCTACTGTCCTCTCCATGCACTCAGTTACCCCTCTACTCTCCTCTCCATGCACTCAGTTACCCCTCTACTGTCCTCTACATGCACTCAGTTACCCCTCTACTGTCCTCTACATGCACTCAGTTACCCCTCTACTGTCCTCTCCATGCACTCAGTTACCCCTCTACTGTCCTCTACATGCACTCAGTTACCCCTCTACTGTCCTCTACATGCACTCAGTTACCCCTCTACTGTCCTCTACATGCACTCAGTTACCCCTCTACTGTCCTCTCCATGCACTCAGTTACCCCTCTACTGTCCTCTACATGCACTCAGTTACCCCTCTACTGTCCTCTACATGCACTCAGTTACCCCTCTACTGTCCTCTACATGCACTCAGTTACCCCTCTACTGTCCTCTCCATGCACTCAGTTACCCCTCTACTGTCCTCTCCATGCACTCAGTTACCCCTCTACTGTCCTCTACATGCACTCAGTTACCCCTCTAATGTCCTCTCCATGCACTCAGTTACCCCTCTACTGTCCTCTACATGCACTCAGCTACCCCTCTACTGTCCTCTACATGCACTCAGTTACCCCTCTACTGTCCTCTACATGCACTCAGTTACCCCTCTACTGTCCTCTACATGCACTCAGTTACCCCTCTACTGTCCTCTACATGCACTCAGTTACCCCTCTACTGTCCTCTACATGTACTCAGTTACCCCTCTACTGTCCTCTACATGCACTCAGTTACCCCTCTACTGTCCTCTACATGCACTCAGTTACCCCTCTACTGTCCTCTAACTGCACTCAGCTACCCCTCTACTGTCCTCTACATGCACTCAGTTACCCCTCTACTGTCCTCTACATGCAATCAGATACACCTCTACTGTCCTCTCCATGCACTCAGTTACCCCTCTACTGTCCTCTACATGCACTCAGTTACCCCTCTACTGTCCTCTACATGCAATCAGATACACCTCTACTGTCCTCTCCATGCACTCAGTTACCCCTCTACTGTCCTCTACATGCACTCAGTTACCCCTTTACTGTCTTCTCCATGCACTCAGTTACCCCTCTACTGTCCTCTACATGCACTCAGTTACCCCTCTACTGTCCTCTACATGCACTCAGTTACCCCTCTACTGTCCTCTCCATGCACTCAGTTAACCCCTCTACTGTCCTCTACATGCACTCAGTTACCCCTCTACTGTCCTCTACATGCACTCAGTTACCCCTCTACTGTCCTCTACATGCACTCAGTTACCCCTCTACTGTCCTCTACATGCACTCAGTTACCCCTCTACTGTCCTCTACATGCACTCAGCTACCCCTCTACTGTCCTCTACATGCACTCAGTTACCCCTCTACTGTCCTCTACATGCACTCAGTTACCCCTCTACTGTCCTCTCCATGCACTCAGTTACCCCTCTACTGTCCTCTACATTCACTCAGCTACCCCTCTACTGTCCTCCTTATGCACTCAGTTACCCCTCTACTGTCCTCTACATTCACTCAGCTACCCCTCTACTGTCCTCTACCTTTACTGTCCTCTCCATGCACTCCATGCACTCAGAGCTCTGCTCTGGCTTGGATCTTCTCTGCTCTGCTCTGGCCATCCTGGGTTGACCCTACACACACAAAGAGAACAAACTGTTGAGGACCTTCCCATATGTTTCTAGAACACTGAGGGTCTGTATAACTCTAGAACACTGAGGGTCTGTATAGCTCTGGAACACTGAGAGTCTGAATAGCTCTGGAACACTGAGGGTCTGTATAGCTCTGGAACACTGAGGGTCTGTATAGCTCTAGAACACTGAGGGTTTGTATAGCTCTGGAACACTGAGGGTCTGTATAGCTCTAGAACACTGAGAGTCTGAATAGCTCTGGAACACTGAGGGTTTGTATAGCTCTAGAACACTGAGGGTTTGTATAGCTCTGGAACACTGAGGGTTTGTATAGCTCTAGAACACTGAGGGTTTGTATAGCTCTGGAACACTGAGGGTCTGTATAGCTCTAGAACACTGAGGGTCTGTATATCTCTGGAACACTGAGGGTTTGTATAGCTCTAGAACACTGAGAGTCTGAATAGCTCTGGAACACTGAGGGTTTGTATAGCTCTAGAACACTGAGGGTTTGTATAGCTCTGGAACACTGAGGGTCTGTATAGCTCTAGAACACTGAGGGTCTGTATAGCTCTGGAACACTGAGGGTTTGTATAGCTCTGGAACACTGAGGGTCTGTATAGCTCTAGAACACTGAGAGTCTGAATAGCTCTGGAACACTGAGGGTTTGTATAGCTCTAGAACACTGAGAGTCTGAATAGCTCTAGAACACTGAGGGTTTGTATAGCTCTAGAACACTGAGCGTCTGAATAGCTCTAGAACACTGAGAGTCTGAATAGCTCTAGAACACTGAGGGTCTGTATAGCTCTAGAACACTGAGAGTCTGAATAGCTCTAGAACACCGAGAGTCTGAATAGCTCTGGAACACAGAGGGTTTGTATAGCTCTGGAACACTGAGGGTCTGTATAGCTCTAGAACACTGAGGGTTTGTATAGCTCTGGAACACTGAGGGTCTGTATAGCTCTAGGACACTGAGAGTCCGAATAGCTCTGGAACACTGAGGGTCTGTATAGCTCTAGAACACTGAGGGTTTGTATAGCTCTGGAACACTGAGGGTCTGTATAGCTCTAGAACACTGAGGGTTTGTATAGCTCTGGAACACTGAGAGTCTGAATAGCTCTGGAACACTGAAGGTCTGAATAGCTCTAGAACATTGAGGGTCTGTATAGCTCTAGAACGCTGAGGGTCTGTGTAGCTCTGGAACACTGAGGGTCTGTATAACTCTAGAACACTGAGGGTTTGTATAGCTCTGGAACACTGAGGGTCTGTATAGCTCTAGAACACTGAGGGTTTGTATAGCTCTGGAACACTGAGAGTCTGAATAGCTCTGGAACACTGAGGGTCTGAATAGTTCTAGAACATTGAGGGTCTGTATAGCTCTAGAACGCTGAGGGTCTGTGTAGCTCTGGAACACTGAGGGTCTGTATAACCCTAGAACACTGAGGGTCTGTGTAGCTCTAGAACACTGACGGTCTGTATAGCTCTAGAACATTGAGGGTCTGTATAGCTCTAGAACACTGAGGGTCTGTGTAGCTCTAGAACACTGAGGGTCTGTATAGCTCTAGAACACTGAGGGTCTGTGTAGCTCTAGAACACTGAGGGTCTGTGTAGCTCTAGAACACTGATGGTCTGTATAGCTCTAGAACACTGAGGGTCTGTGTAGCTCTAGAACACTGAGGGTCTGTGTAGCTCTAGAACACGGAGGGTCTGTGTAGCTCTAGAACACTGAGGGTCTGTGCAGCTCTAGAACACTGAGGGTCTGTGCAGCTCTAGAACACCGAGGGTCTGTATAGCTCTAGAACACTGAGGGTCTGTATAGCTCTAGAACACTGAGGGTCTGTGCAGCTCTAGAACACTGAGGGTCTGTATAGCTCTAGAACACTGATGG
Source organism: Salvelinus alpinus (assembly GCF_045679555.1). Taxonomy (NCBI): domain Eukaryota; kingdom Metazoa; phylum Chordata; class Actinopteri; order Salmoniformes; family Salmonidae; genus Salvelinus; species Salvelinus alpinus. The sequence continues at coordinate 15,924,341 of NC_092095.1, forward strand.
TCTGTGTAGCTCTAGAACACTGATGGTCTGTGTAGCTCTAGAACACTGAGGGTCTGTGTAGCTCTAGAACACCGAGGGTCTGTATAGCTCTAGAACACTGAGGGTCTGTATAGCTCTAGAACACTGAGGGTCTGTATAGCTCTAGAACACTGAGGGTCTGTATAGCTCTAGAACACTGAGGGTCTGTATAGCTCTAGAACACTGAGGGTCTGTATAGCTCTAGAACACTGAGGGTCTGTATAGCTCTAGAACACTGAGGGTCTGTATAGCTCTTTGGGAAACGGTGGAAGATGCAAACAAAAATCATATTCAGACTTTATTGCTGTTTTGTCGCTCAGTAGAGATCTGAACGGCAGGTTTTCCAGACTTTACAGCAGGAGGCCAGATGAGAATAGCAGGACAAGGGCTACTTCTGCCTCTACCCCTCCATATCTCTCTCTCACTCTCTCTACCCCTCTGTGTCTCTCTCTCTCACTCTCTCTACCCCTCTTTGTCTCTCTCACTCTCTCTACCCCTCTGTGTCTCTCTCTCACTCTCTCTACCCCTCCCCCTTTCTCTCTCTCTCTCTCTACCTCTCCCCCTTTCTCTCTCTCACTATCTCTACCCCTCCCTCTTTCTCTCTCTCTCACTCTCTCTACCCCTCTCCCTTTCTCTCTAGCGTAGGCCACATACGTTAATCCTAATGCAGGACGGAACTTTTATGAGGAATCAATCAGCTCCTCCTTCAAACTCATTCTCTCAGTTAACCCTTGGTTATGGGTTAAGGACTTTAAAAAAATATATTTTTATTTATTTCACCTTTATTTAACCAGGTAGACTAGTTGAGAAGAAGTTACCATTTACAACTATTCAACTATTACCACCGACTTGGTGGTTTCTGTTGATAAATTCTGAATAATCCTAAATGATACCATCAAAATGTACCACCAACACAGCTAGAACACTCTAGGATTCTGTAATAGATTCTGGATGAGAAGACTTTAGAATTCCGCAATAGATCTGTAGAATGGAACATTGATTGCAGGATGTTGGATTTGATTATTGTAAAATAGAACAGTCTAGAATTCCAGACTGCAACACTGCATAATTCCAAAATGGAACACCTGTCGAAAAACAAAATCATTTTTTCCCAAGAGTTAACTCTTGCTTATGCAGCTCTGCAGTGCAGATGTGAGATGTGAGCAGGCAGATGTTAGCTTCTGACTGTGTGCTAGCTAGTTAGCTAGCTAGCTAGCTGCCCATGAGGTAGGTCAGGCCGTATTAAAGAGTACTGGACCACGTAGCATGGTGCTGTAGCCTGGCGTGTGTATAGCTGGCCCAACCCTGAGAATGATGTAGAGAATGATGATGTATGGCGGAGATATTTACATTTACATTTAAGTCATTTAGCAGACGCTCTTATCCAGAGCAGATATGACTGTGGATGATAAACACAGGAGTAAATCTGTCAGTGCCAATCACAAGAGCTGGAGTGCCTGCCCGGGTACAGAGTCTGAGATCCACATATGTGTGTGGTGTTTGTGTGCTGAGTGTGTGTCTGTGCTGGGTGTGTACGTTGTGTTTGAGGTACAGTAGAGATCGTTTAGAGTGGAGAATGTTTGTGGTCAGTGTTGCGGGGTAGGACCACACAGAAACACACACACTGCACTGACCCCACCAACCGACTGCACCTGTTAGTCAGACGGACCTCCTAACAACAGCTACCCTCGCTTCTGACCTCTCTCCTGGCCTCTCTCCTGACCTCTCTCCTGACCTCTCTCCTGACCTCTCTCCTGACCTCTCTCCTGACCTCTCTCCTGACCTCTCTCCTGACACCTCTCCTGACCTCTCTCCTGACCTCTCTCCTGACCTCTCTCCTGACCTCTCTTCTGACCTCTCTCCTGGCCTCTCTCCTGACCTCTCTCCTGACCTCTCTCCTGACCTCTCCTGACCTCTCTCCTGACCTCTCTCCTGACCTCTCTCCTGACCTCTCTTCTGACCTCTCTCCTGGCCTCTCTCCTGACCTCTCTCCTGACACCTCTCCTGACCTCTCTCATGATCTCTCTCCTGACCTCTCTCCTGACCTCTCTCCTGATCTCTCTCCTGACCTCTCTCCTGGCCTCTCTCCTGACCTCTCTCCTGACCTCTCTCCTGACCTCTCTCCTGACCTCTCTCCTGACCTCTCTCCTGACCTTTCTCCTGACCTCTCTCCTGACCTCTCTCCTGACCTCTCTCCTGGCCTCTCTTCTGACCTCTCTCCTGGCCTCTCTCCTGACCTCTCTCCTGACCTCTCTCCTGAACTCTCTCCTGAACTCTCTCCTGACCTCTCTCCTGACCTCTCTCCTGACCTCTCCTCTTGTCTTCCGTCATCCTAAACTTAATCCTCCCCTCCTTCACCCTTTGATCTTTCCCTTTCTCACCTGCCAACCTCTCGCTCATCTTCCCCAATGCTCTTCTTAACCATGTCTCTGCTCCCAAATCCAATAGGCTGAACTGGACTCCATTCAACTATTAAGTTACTCTTTTTTTCTTCTTTTTTTTTACAATCAAATCTCTATTTTTGATATGAATGGCATGTTATAGAAGGGTCCAGACACTTTTTTGTTGTTATGATGTCACATGTTTTCAAGAAACTTACCTTCAAACAGCAAATTACTTCCTCATCCTTGTTGGGTAGGACTGGAAAAACACATTAACAAAGTGTCGCAAACATGAAATTGTGTTCCAAACTTTATCCACAACATTGTATTCCATGTTGTTGCAAGAGGCGTCACTGCAGTCCCTGGTTCAAGTCCAGGCTGCATCACATCCGGCTGTGATTGGGAGTCCCATAGGGCGGCGCACAATTGGCCCAGCGTCGTCCAGGTTTGGCTCGGGTAGGCCGTCATTGTAAATAAGAATTTGTTCTTAACTGACTTCCCTAATTAAATAAAGGTAAAATAAAATGAGGGTATATTGAAAGCACGGGGTGCTTCCAAACAGGAAGTTCAGGACACTTGTAAAATATATGCCAAGGTGCAGTGGAGCTGTTCTGGCGGCTCGTGGTGGTCCAACGCCCTATTTTTAAAATTTATTTTACCTTTATTTAAATAGGCAAGTCCGTTATCCTGTCTAGGACTGGGGTTCCGCTAGCGGACAGACAATAAAATTGCAGGGTGCCAAATACAAATCAACAGACATCTCATCAATCAAATTTCTCAAACATACAAGTATTAGGCACCATTTTAAAGATAAAATTCTCGTTAATCCAGCCACAGTGTCTGATTTAAAAAATGCTTTAGTGTTAGTGTTTCCATTATTCTGGCAGTTACGTGCAGCAGACATGGTAAATGGAACAGCTGGATAGGTGGAAATTATACTGAGGGCTTTGCCGTTTCTAAAATGACATATTTGAGTGTTTTTGGAGCCTTTGTTTATGTTTTTTCAGGGCCCCCATCCTTCACAACGAGGATGAAGAACTGATTTGCTGTTTGGGGCAGGTTTCTCAAAAACGTGCAGTAACAAAAAAGGTGTCTGGACCGTTGTATAAGATGACATTTGCATCAAACGTGGAGATTTGGTTGTAAAAAAAGACACTTCTCCTTTAAACCTCTCTACCTCACTTCTCATCCCTCCTCCTGCTCCCTCTCTCTCTTTCTCTGGTTTTCTGTCTTCAGTCAAGCAGAATGACTTGTCTGGGGCCCAACATAATGGCTTGTCTGGGGCCCAGCAGAATGACTTGTCTGGGGCCCAGCAGAATGACTTGTCTGGGGCCCAGCAGAATGGCTTGTCTGGTGTCCAGCAGAATGGCTTGTCTGGGGCCCAGCAGAATTAATTGTTTGGGGCCCAGCAAAATATTTCCATATTTATTTTTTTCTTTTCATTTATTTTTCTTCCCTTCCTTTCCCTTTTTCAACCCTTTGAACCCACAGGGGCCCCAGCACGTGTAATGCTCATCTTTATCATCGAGGGAGGGAAACAGAGAGTGAGGGAGGGAAACATGGAGGGAGGGCGGGAAACAGAGAGTGAGGGAGGGAAACATGGAGGGAGGGAGGGAAACAGAGAGTGAGGGAGATAGGTAAACGGGGGAGGGAAGTGGGGAAACAGGGAGGGAGGGAAACAGAGAATGAGGGAGATAGGTAAACGAGGGAGGGAGGTGGGGAAACAGAGTGTGAGGGAGGGAAACATGGAGGGAGGGAGGGAAACAGAGGGAGGGAGGGAAACAGAGGGAGGGAGGGAAACAGAGAGTGAGGGAGATAGGTAAACGGGGGAGGGAGGTGGGGAAACAGGAAGGGAGGGAAACAGAGGGAGGGAGGGAAAGAGGGAGAATAGAAAGCGGGATTTAAGTCATAGAACGAGGGATGGGGGATTAAAGAGAAGGGATGGCTAGAGTAAGAGAGATGGTCTGGGGAGATGGTGCCTCTCTCTCTCTCTCTCTCTCTCTCTCTCGCTCTCTCTCTCTCTCTCTCTGGGGAGAGACAGATAAGCCATCTCATTACCCATGATCCTTCTGGCTATGCCATGACCAGCCAGGAAACAAGGGGAGAAATTAAACTAGAGAATGATGAGAGGAGGAGGGAGGGAGGGAGGGAGGGAGGGATGTCACTGAAATTCAGATGAATCAAAAGGCCCCTTTTGTTCTCCCCCACCTGCATCTTTCTATGTCCTCCTTCCTTTCCCCTCTACTCCTGAGTCAAGGGACGCTGATGGAAGATGGTGGTTATATAGTTCTGGTATAAACTGGCCAATCTCTCCTTGACCATTAGGCGAGGTCAACCCCATTCTCTCATTTGTAAATCAAATGGCCCTATATGCTGAGTGTATTAAACATTAGGAACACCTGCTCTTCCCATGACAGACTGACCCGGTGAATCCAGGTGGAAGCTATGATCACTTATTGATGTCGTCTGTTAAATCAATTTCAATCAGTGTAGATGAAGGGGAAGAGACAGGTTCGTTAAAACTTGTAGAGTCCATGAGGCTGATCTGAGGGCAAAAGGGGGTGCAACTCAATATTAGGAAGGTGTTCCTAATGTGTTGTACACTCAGTGTATATGCAGTGTAATTACGGCCTACCATTGGCTGTCTATGGTGGGGAGATAGACAAGAGATTGACTCCAGTAGATTTGCATAAAAACCTATTTTACCGCGTGGAATAGAGCGAGAGGTATATTAATGATGCACACGTACACACACACACTCATGCAGGCAAGAAAACGTGTAGACATATTCCAGTTTAATTTTGGTTTGATAACTGAGCTAAGGAGCATGTATTTTCACCAGTATTTCTAGTTGGTGTTGTGATCTTGACTTTCTGACCAGTGGTGAGCGTGAAGTTTATTTCCCCCCCTAAACAAACAGTGGAATCAGAAAGGCCAGTTCACTGAAGCAGAATGACAGAAGGGGGGAGAGAGAATTAAAGAGGGAGAAATCTCAAATGGAGTTACCTTTCAAATGTGGCTCTCTGCACACATTCACACTCTC